>NW_015551088.1:333764-354558 GCF_001515605.1 Sinocyclocheilus anshuiensis | reverse complement strand
AGACACATTCTAGGGACACCAGAGACTTATATTACATATTGTAAAAAGGGGCATAATATGTCTCCTTTAAATTTTCGTTAAAAACTTTTTCATACCCTATTCATACTTCTCATCTTCATTTTGCATCTCAATTGAAGTAACTGTAACTTGATTTAAGAATGTTTAGATATTTGTACTGGAAAACAAGACAAAAATACTGAGGACCTTTTTTAAGACCCACAGAAAGTGGGTTATCAGCACATTACAAAACTGAAATTGCCTATTGTAATGTGCAGTATATTAGAGTAAAAACTGGTTCTCTAATGAGAAAAAAAATGGGACTTTTCCTCGGACCTAATTGGATTGTTGTGTGTGTGTGTGTGTGTGTGTTATACGACCAAATCATTTATAATAAACACTGTAACATTCCATTAAAAATTCTGACTACATGGTGAATTTAAAAAGAAAGTACAGGCGCACGGTCTCGACTGCTTTGGACTTAAACTGTGGGAAAGGTTTATTGTAATGCTATAATTTCATTTTTGCATTGAATTGACTGTTTGCATTACCTGTGAGCGTTGATGCTGCTTCAAACGATTCGAAACATCTTACACTAGTTGGCAAAATGGCTTTAGCCACTAATGTGCAGCAGTGGCTCGAGAAACATGACCAAAAGCTCATCTCTAATTGATCGTTTAGTCTGCTTTAGAAGTCCAAAGGAAAAAATCTGCCTGTTCTTCATATTACAAAAACAGACTGCCATCATGTGAATGTTCCCGCAGTGAGCAGAACCAGAGGAACCCATTGTTTCCATGCAACTAATATTGTCATTGAGTGTGAACAGGCCTTCATGCAAGGACCCTCAATCAGATACATATTTATCTTCATAACTCACTGAGCCACGGTCTTGTACTTCTCCACAATCTGAACTCTTAAACTTTCATGACCAGGAACATCGATAAGAGTCCAACTGCTGCCCTGCAATATCAAAAACATTCTCCCATTAAACTCTCAGTGTGTTATTCTGTATGTTTAAAATCAGCTCAAGTGCACACAGTGGTAATGGATGCATAAGAAGTGATATTAAATGACTTACTCCATCATCTTTGCTCTTGTATGTGGTGCTGTTCTCTGTGATGGACGTCTGCGTTCTTACAAACTTCCCTAGTAATAACTGGAAAAACACTGCACATCATTTCCAATCTAATGACTGTATTGTGGAAGGGTAGGAATGCTTACACTGTATAATCTTTTGATGAAAGCGGAGTTACTCACTCGAGTGAACAGAAGAGTTTTCCCGGAGTCACACAATCCCAGCAGCAGCACAGCGTTCCTCGCTTTACTGGAGCCCCAGAAATTCCCAAAGAACACTAAATATGTCAGAAAAAGAACAAGGTGTGAAATGTCAGGAAAAAAGGCAACCGTGAAAGCTGTCTGCATTTTGGATTTGAAGACGTTCTCTGTACAGTTAAGCACTATAAAACATGCACTGTTAAACATTTTAGTGTGAAATTACAGTTTATTCCAGGTTAATAACTGCATGACTTTCACAGTAATTTCACAATTTTCTTTTATTCTTGTGAACAAACAGCATCATGCTGTGTTTCTACAGTGCAGATGTACTCTGAAGGCACCCAGCATGAATAGATCTTGCTGTAGAGTTTTTTTTTTTTCATTCTCGTTGCTTTTATTTGTGCTACTGAACTTGTTTTCGGTTCACTTGTAGCAGTAAGTGTTATTGGTTTATTTTGTAAGTGTTGGTTTTATTTGTTGAGTGTTACCATTGTTGTGTTTAGTATGTCGAGGATTGATGTCACATCTTTCAATGACGTTTCTCAGCAGTCGCTTCACTATCGTGAAAGAGCCATCCACAAACAGTTATGAATATTAAATAAGTTATTGATTATGCACTTTCAGACAATCTTGACATAATGGTGATCAGCTACAATGCTCAGCACTGCAACCTTTTATGCAATGGGAGTAGATTTTAATTTAATACTATAAACAACACTTTTCACTGTTCACTGTTTTTTAAAGAGTTCCACATGTAATGCTTACTTTATATGCAAAGCTGTTACCCAATCACAGCAGTGGGCATTTACTTTGAAGCCCCTTAAACAGTGTTTAAATCAGAGGGATAAATCGGTGGAAAATGGCCTTTCATTTCTAAAATATGTACAAATCCTACTAACATTATTATTATTTTTTTAAAGCAGTTCATTGCCCCTTTTAAAGGAGAGAAATGTTACAACATGTTATAACATTCTCACTGAAACACAAAAAGGGAAAACATGGCAAGATAAATTATTTTCAAAAATAATTATTGACAAGATTTAAAATGTATGTTGCACAAATCATATTGAAATGTCAGGGTTGACAGTGTGACACAATTACAGTACTGGTAAAAGTTTTAAGCACTGCTGTAAAGGGAACATGTTTTCAAAAAACAATGCCATGAAAAGTTAATATTTTTCAATTAACTTCTGCCAAATAAATCACATCAGTATTGGTGTGTTGCCTGTAAGACAGCCCTTTCTCAAATACACGTAAGGTGGGTCATTTCAAGCATCTTTAACAATAATAATAATACTTATGCTGACTAATTCTAATAATGTCTCGTATTAATGTTTGCTTCGATATGCCTCTGGATTGAAGCTGCTGCTGCTTCTTACCGATAGTGAGAATCACGAGCGCTAAAGCAACTAATATCCCGATGATGAAAACGGCCTCTTCACTCTGAATTTCTCTCATGAAACTCTCCATGAACTGCTCCTCGGAGAAATCCTCTAAGTCGACATGAATCTTGTCCTCCTCCATGTTTGAGCACACACGGAAAGCGAGCAGCTGCAGAACACAACACAGCGGAAGTGAACGACACGTGTACTAACTGCCGCGTTCTACTATGATGACGGCTTACCTCATGAATATTAATGAATATACGCTCCCGTTATTGACCAATCTTGAGGTACGGAGGTTAATTAATATTAATGAGCTCACCTTTACCATAGTAGTTATAATTATTGATTCCACAATCCTTCAATCCAGTGTTGCCAATTTAGCAATTTTGTTGCTAGATTTAGCAACTTTTCAGACTACCCTAGCAACTTTTTCTTCCAAAAGCACCTAGCAACAAATTTTTTATTTATTTGGCAACATTTAGCAACTTTTGATAAGTGACTCAAACGATAAAAAAGGCACACATTTTCCATCTAATTGACACAAAAAGAGGAAACCAAAGGTGCCTAGCAGTACACAATTCACATGAATTAAGTTGGCTGCTATTAGCAATTGTTTAATTTAATAATAATAATAATAATAATTGAATAATTGTTCATTTATGATACACCTTGTTAGTTGCTTGTACTTGAGTTTGTTGATCAGTTAGTGCACGGTAAGAAAAATATCTAGAAAAATGAAAAATGTAGTAATTTTCCAGGACATTTTCCATTATCCATTGTAACCCGAAAACACAAAATACAATGCGTAATTTAAAATGTAGGTAAAAAATGTGTGAATAATGATTACGGAAAATTCCTTCATATTAATAGATTTTGCCCTATTTTTACAGACTTTTCTTAGAGTGTAGCGTACGAACTACTAATACACTGCTTAAAACTATAATTGTTCAGAATGAGTAGTTTTACTAGTTTACTAGCTAATAAAAATAAACTTAAATTGTAATTGTTCAAAAATGTGTTTAATAATTTAAAATTAGTTATTTATATTTTAATATTATATTATGCATTTATATTATTTTATAAACACATCTAAATTAACATATATAAATTTGTTTATATTTTTTGCTGAGATTTGATGCAGTGACACAATTTTGCATCGTGATTACGCAATGACGTCACCGCGCAACATCACAACATCATTTAGCAACTTTTAGCAACAAATCAACCTTCCTTTAGCAACTTCCCCTGAAAATTAGTCGGCAACACTGCTTCAATCATTTAATTGAGATTGCCTGGGCATATGTGTTAGACTTCAATGTACACACACTTGAATCCTACAAATGTCTTTATTTCTGCACAAACGTTGTGAGGTTTGAATCGGCTCTGTGGGCCACCGGGCGCCGCCTGCTGACGGAGAACGCGCGTCCGGTTCTCCGGTAGAAAACGGCGACGTTCGCCGTCGTGTGAACCGAAGATGGCGGTGTCCAGCGCGGCGTCGGTGTGTCGTTACTGGACGCGCTTTGACTTGCAGCAGCTGCAGGTCAGTGGCTCTCTGTTAGTGTTCGTGTGTGTTTGGCTGCTGGAACGGTTACAGATGCTGTGCTCTTATTGATCGATTAGCCGCTGTGATGTAAACATTGTCCGAAGCAGTCACCGGCAGCGCAGAGCAGACAGCAACTTTCGTGTAATGCTCGACACAGATGTGTTTGTTAACAGTGTGAATAATCTGGCCTAAAGATCCTGACTTCGCTGTGGTCAAATCTCAGTAATTTATCAGGCTAACGTTAGCTAGCTATGAGCTAAAACTAGCCGGTCTAGTTAGCCCTCAACGACTTGAGAAATGTTTTGTGTTTGTTCTTAGCGACATTATCATTTGTATTTATTATTTTATAATTTACTTTTGTTTTTTGTTGTTTATTATGCCACTTTGGTCAACCTGAGGTTGTTTTAAATGTGCTAATGTTATATAATAAAGGAGATAAGGAAAGTAAGAAAGATGTCAATCATCACAATTTCGTCTCTGATTAACACATTTAAACTAACTTTTCACACTTTTTCATTGTCTACGTGGTTGTTGAAAAAAACCCACAACTTTAGTTCAAACTGTAAATACATTGTTTAGCAAGATGTCCTGCAAACTGCAAAATATGAAAACAAGTATGAGTTTAGACTCTGCATTGTTTGCAGTCAAGTCAATTTCCATCTAAGGGTTTATACCACTGATCTATAATAGAGCTATAGAGATCAGTGGTTTATACATCTGTAAATAAATAAAGACAGACATGTGAGAGCACCTTATCCGATTCTACCAGAGATAAACAAGCAACCGCAGCTTCAAAAACAAGCCCAATATTATTATTTATTATCATCAATATTATTTATCATCAATAAATGAGCCTGCAACACAGTAAACTGAAACCACTCGGAGTTTGAAGAGCAGAAACAGAAGTTATTTTACAAACATCATCGAACTGTAGCAAAGCGGGAGGCTCCGATCATAATAAAATACACTCAGACCATCTGCTATTAGTATTACTGCTTGTTTATTTATTGATTTAATGATTCATGCATTATAGGGCTGCCACTAACGACTATTTTTATTTCGATTAATCTATTGACCAAATGAAATCCAAATTTCTATGAAATCCTTTTTTTAAAGCAAAAGTAAAGTGCAACATAGAGTGCCAGAAGCAAGTGTTCATCTCAGAGTCCAAATCACTGAAATCAGAGTTCAGTGTTATAGTGTAAGAATAGTTATAGTTATAGTTATAGTGTACCCTCTGTAGTCTTCTGAGGTCAGATTTGGTAGCTGAGCTGGACCAGACAGTTATAGAAGTGCAGAGGACGGATTCAATGATGGTGGAGTAGAACTGTTTCAGCGGCTCCTGTGGATAGTTTCTGTGGTTCAATAGGTTCTGTGTTTTGAGTCTTCGGGTTTGAGTCGTTCGTTCATCACGTGACAGCCCCATAAGCTTAACCAATGCAACAAAAACAAGTATCTCTGCTTTATCAAAGTGATTTCACCATCATATGGACAAAATTTAATGCATAACTCTTTATTAACTTTATTACCACAGGAAAAGAACCATCATCACACATTTATAAACTGTAAGAAATACATTTGAAATACAATTTGAGACCAGAAACGCATCACGTAACTGTAGGAGTAAATAATAATAATAACTATGCACCCGTTTGTAAGGATTGGGAAGGTTGCTGTCATGTCACGTGACAAAATAACGAACGACTCGAACCCGAAGACTTGTCAGATAAGAGGTGAGGTGAGCTAGCATAGACTAAAGATCCAGGTAAACAATGAATTAATATTTTCGGTTTCTTATAGCATTAGTTTTGTCTTGTTTGTAGTGTGATCAACGTTTGCGTAAGTAGTAGATGTGTTAGGGAAGTAACACGTGACATTTTAATTACATTTTGCTCAAATGAACGAAATGACTCGAAAAAAGATTTGTTCATTTTGCTGAACGAGACTCAAAGATCCGAGTCGGTAAAATGATCCGAACTTCCCATCACTACTGTCTATATACTGTCTTTCAGAGAGAGCTAGACAGCTCCGCCACACTCCTGGCCAGCCGGCAGGATGACAGCGAGCAGTCCAGGAAAAAACTCATCGACCAGAGCCGCGACTTTAAGAAGAACACGCCAGAGGTGAGTTATATGTTTCTAAGCTCTCTTTCATTTAGGTGTCTGGCTCCGGGATACGCTCCTCCCTCGCAAACCCTCGTCCGTTTCGCCAGCCCTTGTCTGGCAGTAGATGCTGAAGGATGTTTGCTTTTAATTGTGTGTAAATATTTAGACATTGGAACTGGAATGTCAAAAACAAGTAAATATCCTCATTAAATGAAACTAGGGATGGGCAGGAGTACCTCAGGACTCCAGAAATTGGAAGTGACCGCAATGTTTGAGCTTGAAAATGACGATCGTGTGACTTATATTTTTTGTAGTGCGGTCAAATGATTAATCGTGATTAATCGCATCCAAAATAAAAGTTTTTGTTTACATAATAAATATACATATATAAATACACACACATGTATACATTTAAGAAAAATATGTTTTGTTTATATATAAAATACTTATATTTATATGTAATATAAATTATACATGAATATAAATATATGTAAATATTTTAACATCTATACATGTAAGTTTGTCTAGTGCTGTCAAACGATTCATCGCGATTAATCGAATCAAAAATAAAAAATGTTGTTTACATAATATATGTATGTATGCTGTTAATATTTATTATGTATATATATATAAATACACACACATGCATGTATATATTTCAGAAAAATGTTATGTTTATATATTAAATATATTTATATATAATATAAATGTTATGAATATAAACATAAACATGTAAATACATGTAAATATTTTCAAAATATATACTGTATGTGTGTGTACTAATATATACATAATAAATATACACAGAACACATATATATTATGTAAACAAAAACTTTTATTTTGGATTGTTTAAAACAGTTATATTCCTTATAAATGTTTGAAATATTGATAATGCATTTTTAATAATATAGCAGCAGTGTTGTTGTCTTTCTTCCGTCATATCCTTCAGAACAGTTTGTTTAGGTTAAAATATTTAGATTATCATCAATGGAAATCAAGTCCATTTGGACTTACTCTGCCAAACATTTCTTTCTGTAAATTATGCAGTTGTCAGGAAAGCACCTTTAAAAAAATACACATATGTGTCCCTGGAGCACAAAAGCAGTCTTAAGTCGCTGGGGTATATTTGTAGCAATAGCCAACGATACATTGTATGGGTCAAAATTATACATTTTTCTTTTATGCCAAAAATCATTAGGATATTAAGTAAACATCATGTTCCATGAAGATATTTTGTAAATGTTCTACTGTAAATATATCAAAACTTAATTTATGATTAGTAATATGCATTGCTAAGAACTTCATTTGGACAACTTTAAAGATGATTTTCTCAATATTTTGATTTTTTTTGCACCCTCAGATTCCAGATTTTCAAATAGTTGTATCTCGACCAAATATTGTCCTATCATAACAAACCATACATCAATGGAAAGGTTATTTATTGGTACATCTGGTTTTGTGGTCCAGGGTCACATATTAGCCTTGAGTAACATGTTATGTTCACCTGTTGCTTTCCGTTCTGTGTGGTGGTAACATCAGTCTTATGTTAATTGAGGGCGGCAAAATTAATGTGGTCATATTATTGTGACAGGCCTAGTGAACACCCAACAAGGAGAATATCAACATCTTGGGCTATTGGTGGGCCGTTGTCTGCCAGTCAGTACTAGAAGAGGGCTTCTGAGAAATACACTGATGCTATGGGAAGTGCTCTGTGTGTGTATGAAGTACAACTGAAGCACATTTAGTTGTCCATAATATTTGGTCCTGAAGCTTTCCGAGTGTCAGATCATGTTTTTTTTCTGCATGCATTGCTTCCTGTCTGACTAACAGTCTTTGTGTTCTTTATGTGTGTCTGATGTAGGATCTGAGGAAGCTTGTGGCTCCGCTGCTGAAGAGTTTCCAGGCTGAGGTGAGTTTTCTCCTGAGCCGTGAAAGAAGAAAACCAGCAGATGAATGACTTTATTCAGCACCGCAGAAAAAGACGACACGACAGCAAAGTCATTATGAGTACATATGTTTGAGGGACAATCAGGTGCTGTTAGTCTATGTATGATACAAGTGTGTGTGTGGATGATATTTGCTCATCTTTGTCTCTTCTAGATTGATGCGTTGAGTAAGAGGAGTAAAGAGTCAGAGACGGCCTTTCTAAACGTCTATAAACGACTGATTGATGTGCCAGGTAAGTCTGTGTGTCGCAATCCTGTAAGCTGCACAATTAAAACATCACCATCCTCAAATATTTCCCTTTATAATGCAGTAATAGTAGGTAATAATACTAATTGCAGTAATATTCATTTCCAGTCCGGGATGAGCCAACTGTATGACATATTCATATGCATCCCAACAATCAGAGACCTGCATTCTTACAAGACTTTATTGTTGTTTTATAGCTGTAGATCAGCCAAAGTCAAAGTTTTCATTGATCCTTCTATGAAACAGCACAAGGACCCCAAAGTTCCCATGGATCCCTAAAAAGACCCAAATGTAGTTCAATAAAATTTAAGGTCATAATGTCTTTAAATTTCTTAAAATGTATAAGAAAAGCCCTAATTATCATTTTAACAGGTCTTAAATTTGTGACACAAAAGCAGTAATCGCGATATGGCTTTATGTGATTATTAAACTTCAAAAGGCTACGATTTCATGAAATAAATATGAGCGGTGTACATTCGAAGTAAAAATGCAGCGCTGTTGTGCATTCTACTGGCTCACAATCAGTGAATACTGCACATTTATGCCAAGAGACTGCTTATGATCAACTGTTGATGAATTATGACATGTGGTAATATGTTGTAGATGGTGGTAAGATGCATATTTTATCTCCCTCATTTGTTTGAATGAGAGGCTGGAAGTAGTATAGCATAGACATTTCAAAATAAGAGTCTCAATGTGTTTCAGGTAAGTTTATAATCTCGCATTATGCATAAAATCTTTTCTGGTTGATTGATTATAATTCAACGTAAACTCTTGTAGCTTCTCTCTGGGCTGCCCCGTCGCAGGAAGAAAAGACTAAGAACATTAATTAACATTTAGCATGTAGATTTTTCAGGTATTGGCACAAAATATCTGTGATCTGTGTTTCTTTAGGGGTAGTAAATGAAAAAGAACTCAAACTTGCGCTCATGACATAAGAAACTGTGTTGATCAGCTTTTTAAAAGCTTTCCTGAAGGCAGTGTTAACTGAGGCCGTCTCTTTATCTTGTGTGTCTGTGTGTGTCTGTGTCTGTGTCTGTATCTGTGTCTGTATCTGTGTGTGTCTGTGTCTCTGTGTGTGTCTGTGTCTATGTGTCTGTGTCTCTGTGTGTATGTGTATGTGTATGTATGTATGTATGTGTGTCTGTGTGTCTGTGTGTCTCTGTGTCTCTGTGTGTGTCTGTGTGTCTGTGTGTGTCTGTGTCTGTGTGTGTGTGTGTGTGTGTGTGTAGATCCGGTGCCGGCGTTGGAGTTGTCGCAGCAGCTGCATCTGAAGGTCCAGAGGATGCATGATATAGATACAGAAAACCAGAAGTTGCGTGAGACGCTCGAGGAATACAACAAAGAGTTTGCTGAGGTCAAGAACCAGGGTGAGACACCACACACACACACACTCGTAACACTGGAAACATCCTGTCATCTTTTCTCCATGATGTAGTAGAGATGAGGTTAGGCTGAGACTCAAATTGCACGGTCACTGAACGTTCATGAAAATATCAGTATTGTTCTCGTTCTGGAAAAAAGTGGTATTGGAACAACGTTGCAATACTGAATATGTCACACTGTGCAAATCTGGGGGTTCAGTATCAGTCTCTGTCTTGCAGCTGTCAGTACGCAAGAATCATCTCCAGTATTGTAAATGGCACAACACAGGAGTGCCAGTGTTATGTACACGAACACTGTGGTTGTTTTCTGTTTGAACTCTTTGAACATCATAGCAGCGCAAACCCTCTGCATCATTTTTCATTTCTCAAGGCTGTTTAAACACAGGGATGGATCACAACAGGCTCCACTTCACCTGGCTGAGAAACAGAGGAGTGTGTTAGCACAGGTTCTGTGTGTGTGTGTGTGTGTGTGTGTTACGGCTTCACTGAAACTTGCCTTGTGTCTGTAGAAGTGACCATTAAAACACTAAAGGAGAAGATCAGAGACTATGAGCAGAGCATGAGGAACCAGGCAGAGAATCTGGCCCTGGAGAAACACCAACAGATTCATAAAGACTATGCGGAGAAAGAGAGGTCAGTACCCATCATGCTCCATGTCATCTTTATAAAATCCACAGCTTAGATGTCTAAATCATGAGCGGTCACGTCACGTGTCACTTTTACTGAAATAGACCAGGCATTTAATTGCATTAAAAGATGTAGTTGTTCTATTCTGCCACTTCAGATTGTGCATTTTTAGCAGGTTGTTGAAATTGTCCACATCATTAACTTGTAATATTTAATTTTCAACCATGATCAAACTCACGGGCCTCAGTTTGTGTTGTTCAAGCGTTTTAGTAAGATTGGGATACTTTTGATCCAAAAAAACCTGGATTATTCTGATCCCAGCAGAAGGGTGGATTTCAAGGAAAAAAATGTAATAAAACTTTAAAACTGGTCCAAAAAATACAACATTTGTAACATGTAATATATCACCAAACAGCTGTCAATATCAAACAAAAATATTGTATTTAATTTAAAGTTTTTTTTTGTTTTGTTTTTTAATCACTGATTGTAAACTACATTGGCACAATCATCAGAGATGGACCCGTCAGAAGTAGTTATTTGTGTAAATGCAATGCAAAACTAGAATGCAAAATATTGGCATTTATTTTTTCCATCTCATTTTTTTGTTTTGTTTCATCACCACGTCCCTTTAGGGGCTCCGTAGAGCATTAGTAATCCAGATTTGGAAATCTAACAAAGTGTATATCTGGATCAGGGTGATCCAATCCAATTTTGCTTTGAAAAACCGGCACAAAAGTAAGATGGGTTACCTGATCCTGGATCGCAAAACATGGGATTTCCAAATCCAGATCATTCTGATCCAGATTACACTTTTTGAACAACTGGCCCTGCCTGTAATTTTCAGGCCTGATTAGCTTATTCATGTGTGTTTGATCAGGGCTGGAGATTTAAGATCCCTGATTTCAATAATGTTAGCATTATGTAATTGGAGTCTGTTTTCACAAATGACTCGTCATGTGTTTGGATCCTGTTCCTCTCTCTCTCTGTGTCCTATCGTTTTTTTGTCACGGTGAGTAAAGTATCTCTCATTCTGTTCTAACAGGAAGTTCCAGGAGTCGCATGAGTCTTTGATTGGTAAACTACAGGAAGCTGAACTCAAAGCGCAGACCCTGCAGACAGGTACAGGAGCAGCTGCTCTCACCCGTCTGTTTACTCAGAGGCCCGTTTTCATTTCATTTGTTAGTACCGTTCATCTCAAACAGTGTTGCTTTCACAATGCAACACGTTCCGTTTTAATTCACTTGGTTCCTTTTTAAGCTAAACAGAATGTATTCAGAGTGTGCAAATGTCATCTTTTGTTTAAAATCGAATCTGTATTTGATTTCTGAGTGAATTATTCCTTCAGAAACTCTTCCTCCATGTACTGATAAACAGGAGTGTGTGTTTGTGTGCTGGAGGTTATGTTATATATTTTATATTATTGTATAGATCATTATATGTTGTTGTGTGTCTTTGCAGCACTTGAACGAACTCAGACGGAGCTTTTTGACCTGAAAACCAAATATGATGAAGAGTCGACTGCAAAGTAAGTGTGTGTTTGTGTTAAACAACTTCATATCATCATTCACATGTATTTATCAGTCAATTTATTATGCATCTCTCCTGTGATAAACAATGTTCAACATTGCACACTACCATTCAATAGTTAGATTTACTTAATATTTAATTAATACTTTTATTTAGCAGGAACACTTTAAAGTGATCAAAAATGACAGCGAAGGCATTTACCTTGTTACAAAAAAATCTGTTTCAAATAAATGCTGTTCTCTCTATTCATCAAAGAATAAAGAAAAATGCATACAGTTTCACTGAAATATTCAGCATTACAACGGTTTCTTGAGTGCCAAATCAGCATAGATATAGATGAAAGTATAGATGCAATAATGAATGGGATTGAAGTTAACCATGAAGTTAACTTTTATTCTCCCGGGTAAAAATGCATAGGTTGTTAATGCTGGCAAATGCTGTTTACCAAGTTTATAAATGGTTAAATAGTGCACAATATACATTTAAGATGAATGTGACGTGCAGATCTAAAGTTGATTTGGCCACTTCTAAATAAAGAGTCAGTCTGGTCCTTTAATGCTGTTTTATATTCAGTGTGAAGGTCAACCATAACTTATTCAAGGAAGGAAGGAGAAGAACAGAGTCCAGATTACATCCATTACAAGGAGACATTCACAGACAATTCACAGATGAATGCGTCAAATTATTTCCTTCCAAAAAAGTTCTTGCTTATAGTGACATGATTAGACCGTCATGGTCATTGTCGTCATATGTTAACTGATGTGTTAAGAGTGTGTGCTGCATTAATACAGTGTGAACGCATGCTCACATCGAAGCACATGGAATTCATCTCTGCATTTGTACACTACTACAAGAGCGCTAATGCTGAATTTATTCGGTTCTCAGGGCTGATGAGGTTGACATGGTGATGACTGATCTGGAGCGAGCCAATCAGGTACAGATTCATTCCTGTTATAAAGCAAAATTCCAAGATTCCAGATCGTACTAGTTATGACAGACACAGTTTTTCCTTGTCCTGATTATGCATTTTTATATTCAAAATAATACATGAATTGTTAATATGTTAAAAAGGACGTTGAAAGGGTTAGTTCACCCAAAAAAGAACGCTGAAAATTGTGCCATCATTTACTGACTCTCATGCCATTCCAAACCCTCTGGGCCTCTTCGGTCATTTTTGACAGGAAACATGTATATTTCTAAATTTTAAAAATCGTGGCTTCATCGGAATGAGATGACACTTGGTGACTTTTGTCACATTAGCTATGTGAACACACAAAAAAATCATGGACATGATTCGGATATGTTAAAGGGTAAAAAAAAAAAAAGTGTCACTCTTGGCTGGGAAATGTGAAATACAAAAAAATAAGAAAACTCAGAGAATCTTTTGGTGGTACAAACTACAAATCAGACACTGTGCAGAACAAAAGTGCACCGCAATCAAGGGGTGACTCTAAAATATCAAGAGAGCAAAATAGACACCCACGCACACACACACACACGCGCACAGAAATGAACTGGTAAGAATGCAACAGAGCAAATTTTGAGAATATTCAATGATTGATTGAAATCATAATGCAAAACCTGATATTTATCTAACCAAAAAATATCTAAACCTTGACAAAAAGTAGTCTTTTAAAATGTCTAAATATATAGCTAAAAGTAAAACCTAATAAAATGAAGAAATTATTTCTAAAACACAATGGGAATCCAAAGGCATCTGTATATATGTATGTAGGGAACTATACATGAGTTTACATGACATTACACAAGTTGTAATTTTTTCTGCCACCAGATGGCACAATTCTCACGTCAAAAAAATTGTTTTGACATGAAATATTGCATTTATTGAAAAATAATAAATAAATAAAAATATATTAATTCTAATGGAAAAAATAGCTCATTAAAAATATTGCATAGTATCATAAAATGCCCTCAAAATTCTAAATAATAATCACAAAATATTATTAAACAAAAATGTATTACACTGATTTTCCTGAAAAAATAAAAAAAGTTATATTTCAAGGCTTCGGTCACTTTTGACTGCGAAGGAGCCCAGTGTGACCCCTAAACGAAGAGGCCCAGAGGGTTAATCTAGAAATATCGTTTTGAAATTTTGGTTGTGTAGACTTTCAATGGAAGGACAGAAACTTCTCAGGTTTCATCTTAATTTGTGTTTCAAAGATTAACCAAAGTTTCATGGGTTTGGAACGATATAAGGTTGAGTGAATGATGACAGAATGTCCATTGGAAGACGGTGGTGTTATTAACTCTGTTGATGATGTTTTACTGCAGAGAGCAGAAGCTGCTGAGAGAGAGGTGGAAGCTCTGAGAGAGCAGCTCACTTCAGCCAACAAATCAACCCAACCTCCGACACGGATCGACTCGACTCCATACACGGTACCAGCTCTCCACTGCATTACAGAACCGGCTTTCTGACAAGATGCGCGTTAAATATCGCATGCGATTAATCGTGCAGCCCTAGTTTGGAACGATATAAGGTTGAGTGAATGATGACAGAATGTCCATTGGAAGACGGTGGTGTTATTAACTCTGTTGATGATGTTTTACTGCAGAGAGCAGAAGCTGCTGAGAGAGAGGTGGAAGCTCTGAGAGAGCAGCTCACTTCAGCCAACAAATCAACCCAACCTCCGACACGGATCGACTCGACTCCATACACGGTACCAGCTCTCCACTGCTGTTTTGTGTCATATTCTACTATAGAGCTAGTTGCTAGTGTGGATCTTAAACTCCTCAATATGGTTTCTTGAAATAAACTAAACCTCTGCTATAATCATATTTGTGAGCCTGGAGCACAAAAGCAGTGTTAAGTCGCTGGGGTATATTTGTAGCAATAGCCAACAATACATTGTATGGGTCAAAATTATCAATTTTTCTTTTATGCCAAAAATCATTAGGATATTAAGTAAAGATTATGTTCCATGAAGATATTTTGTAAATTTCCTACCGTAAATATATCAAAACTTAATTTTTGATTAGTAATATGCATTGCTAAGAACTTCATTTGAACAACTTTAAAGATGATTTTCTCAATATTTAGATTTTTTTGCACCCTCAGATTCCAGATTTTCAAATAGTTGTATCTCAGCCAAATATTGTCCTATCCTAACAAACCATACACCAATGGAAAGCTTATTTATTTATGATGCACAAATCTCAATTTCACAAAATTGACACTTATGACTGGTTTTATGGTCCAGGGTCACATATATGCTATATGATCATATAAACACTGCTTTTAACATAAAATCATAGTTTTGAGTCAACAAAATACACTTTTTTTTTTTTTTTTGAAGACAACAACTGTCAAAAACAGCAAATAAATAAAAAAAAAATAATAATAATACTTGCCTAACTAATGTAGGCAAAAGCTAATTGTGGACAGTCAGTAATAAAATAAGAGCAAAGAAGGAAATTACAAACAATACAACAATTAAATACGGTAGAACAAATAAATAGTTTATTTGCACTGTCTTAACAGTAGTGTTCAAGTAAGAAATGCTACAGAAATTGAATGACCAAATGTAAAAAGAAAACACTGCATAGTCTTAACATACATTCTTATTAAAGCTGCTAAAGTTGAAAACATTTGAAAACAAAGCAAAGCCGAAGTGAACAAAAATAGCAAAGTAGTCCTCAAATCCTGTGTTTGTCACAAAGAGATTACAGTAATGTGCGTACGGCAATTACAGAGTGCATATGAATGTGATAAAAAAACTAATAAAAAGCAACAGCTGTCTGGTCCATGTAAATGAGCCTTTACAATGAGCTTGAACCAATGTGGTTTGAAACAAGGATGTGTGACAGTTTCTATGGTTTGGGGAAACTAGCTAGTTAAATTCTCCAATGATGCATCATACTATGGTGGTTATGCAGTGAGTTATGTAGTTGTCTGGTAAACCCAGCCCTGATCTCCTTTACCTTTATTCTTGTACTCCTCTTTAGCTTTGTTCGTGTCATCTTTCTTAGAGACGTAAGTGTTACACAGCCCTAATTCTGACTCTAGCAGGTGCTCCACTGTGATTCTGGCTAACGTTACTGTTGGTCCACATTCACCTCATTCGTCCGCAGCACATCAGTGATGCACAGAAATCAGAAATACATGTGTGTGAGAGATCTGACACATCCAGCTGTGTGTGTGTGTGTGTGTGTGTGTTTAAATGGCGCTCAGTGTGTTGTGTGTGTGTGTTAATCAGGATGAGAGTGGCGAGCTGGTGTCGCGCTCGAGTCTGGAGTCGGAGCTCAGTGCGAAGGAGCGCGAGATGCTCCAGCTGGTGGAGGACGTCCAGAGACTTCAGGCCAGCCTCTCCACGCTCCGAGAGAGCTCAGCCGCTCAGATCAGCCAGCTACGGCAGCAGCTCAAGAGCCAGACCGCCACGCTCCAGGTAGACAACCTCACTCAAACCACTGTTATGTTAAGGCCCCGATATACTCAAAACAAAGTTCTTTTTCGTTCTTCGTATAGGGGTAAAACGAAGTTCGAAATACGTGAGCAGCGGTATACTGTTATCGAACATCCCGACGCCGCCCACTCTGATGAAAGCAGCGTTTATATGAATATGTAAATATGTGCTGCACAACAAAAATGGAGAGAACAGCAAGCATTTTTTATTAAAAGTATCTGTTCATAGCACAAGCTCATAGCATGAAATGAACCCAGAGAAGAGTTCTGCGTGAAAGAAGGCGGAGCCTCAGAGCACACCTTCTATGACGTAATCGTCACGGACCAATGGTAGTGCGAAGGGGTTTTGCAGCGGGAGCGAACTCTTCCGGAAAGTTCGCTTTGGCAAGCCGTTTCGAACTCCCAAAACGAACTTTGTTTTGGCCGGATTTTGTTCGAAATGACGTCACATCAATTCGTTCTTCGATTTCGCTTGAAGTATATCGGGGCCTTTACTCTTGACTTTCAGTTTGCAAGACAGACCTGGCATCCTGGATATTTTTCTTAATAAACAGAAAAAGCTGAAGTCCTGCAAGTCTGGTGCTTACTGTAGCTGAAGCTGCTTCATTGTTTGATGTTTGATTTCTGCAGTTGGTATGACCACAGAAATAAACTGGGTGCTCATCCAAATAAAGGCACAGAATGTCTGTGAGATACTGTACAGAAAACACAGAAGGAATGAGTAGGAAAATGTGCGACCTGACTAATGTCATAACAGCTGAAGCTTATCACGTTAATGAAATTGTATTAAAATATTTCCTTTTCTTGTATACCTATACTAGTATTTTATTCATACTACACACCTGCACACTTACAAAACAGCTTATTATTAGTTGAAAATTAAAAAGTATATTTTCATGGGAATCACTGGTCTGTACACATTACCACTCAAGAGCATCTCATAGACCTTAAGTATGAAAAGCACAGAAGTCGTTTTTTTAAGATGATAATATGAGATTAAGTGGCTCTGACTGATTTGTTAAAAGAGATTCAGAACGATGGCTTGTGAGTTCAGACAATTAACCACTTGATTTAACAGAGGTTGAGCTACAAATCATTATTTATCATTATAAAACGGAGAGTTCCGGTGCTTGATTCTGATTGGCTGAGCCGCGTCTGAAGCTGTTGTAAATGACTCTACAAAGTAACATACAACTTTGTTTACGTTTGTCTGTTGCTCAGCAACCACTTTGTAGCAACCATAACTGTTTCTGAGGAGCTACATTGTTTGGTGGAAGAATACTGTTTTTATTAATATCATTACACTTTATTCGCTCTGTTTTATTTTGTGAAACCTTACTACGTATATGGAATAACCGTTTTATAAAAGCAATAAGCCCCGTGAAGCCGTGGTTTACAGTGAATTTATAACAGCTCCGCTTCGCGTCGTACCTAACAACGGCCCTTAGCTGTTATAAATTCACTGTAAACCACGGCTTCACGGGGCTTATTGCTTTATCTTGTGCTTACAGATTGCAGACTTGTGTTTACTTGTGCAACCAGTTCTGCCAAGCACAGATCAGTTTAAGTGGGTTGAACAATGGACATAAATGGTTTTCAGTAGTCATGCCGGGCTTTTGCGTTGGCTAACAGTCACAGAAATGATGCATAGTGAATTGCACTTAGTGTCAGAAAGGTTGCTGTCCTGTTCTAAACGGCTCTATTTCTGGGGGATTGATTAAAAAAAGTGTGCAGATCAACTTCTAAATGCCGTTGCCGTTGTAATGCACAGTATGCGTCAGACAGTCTGATCTTATTTGCCTTCATCACGGTCTTTTCATTTGTCCAGCATCTGGAGGAGAAGCTGCAGACACAGACAGACTACGAGGAGGTTAAGAAGGAGCTCGGGTAAGAGATGTTCCTGCATGCTTTTACTTAAAAACACCACGAAATAAAATTTTACACAATTTTTACACAATTGTAAGTCTTGGGTTATTTCTTTAATCTAAGACCTGTCACCTGTTTCACCTGTTATAAGTTTGAATCCTTAAAGAGACTGTGAATGTATTTTGTTCTGGTCTGCTCTGCTGCGCTTATTAACATCGGGGCTCGTTTTTGACGTGTGTGTGTTTAGTTGTTACTGAATTTCAAGTTCAGTGAGAAGTCACGTCATGCATGATCGTGGCTGATCATTGTTGTTGAGTGCTTGGGTACATCTCTGAATATCGTGTTGTTTTATTTCATCATGGCTGAAGTAAGGCTCTGTTTTATATATTGACAGTATCCTGAAGTCGATGGAGTTTGGGCCGTGTGACAGCTCCACAGCGCAGGTAAACAGTAGTTTTGTGTTTTGTTTTGAGTGTGTAATTCTCTGGCGTTGATCTGATGTGTTTGTCTCTCACAGGACTCATGTAAACCGTTAGAGGTGTTGCTGCTGGAGAAGAACCGCAGCCTGCAGTCTGAGAGCGCGTCTCTGCGCATCGCTAACACTGAGCTCAGCAGTGAGTCTGTTTTCAGTCAAAAAGAGCAAATACCAACATCTCAGAAAATACTCATTTCAATAACACGATCAGCAATTAAATCTGACATGAAGTGGTATCAACGTTGTTTCTTACCATCAAATAATGTAAAAATAAAACTCATGTGCAGCAAGTAGTGATGATATAGCCATTCAATGTCAACACCAAAAGCCGTCATTTATATTGTTTAATAACTGCAAGTTACCAGATGGTTTTAATTGATCATTTATTAACAGCAATTACAGAACATGGTTAATCTTATAGCAGAAATCACATCAAATCATTCTAATAATCTGCCTTTATTTAGTGAAATAGGTGATGTTTCTGTCTTTGACATCACATTGAGAGATGTCATTATTTAAATTATTATAACATTGATATTATTATTTTATTTGCATGCAATACAGATTATAAAATTACTAGAAAAAACATTTAGGATGTAGATTTTTCTGTGATGATGATCGATTCTGACGATACTATGTGTCGCAAATATCGATACTTATATACACACTTGTGGCTTAAAGGGATAGTTCACACAAAAATTAAATTCTGCTATCAAATACCCTCGTGTCATTCCAAACATAAAAGCTTCATTCATCTTTGAAACGCAAATGAAGTTATTTTTAATGAAACCTGAGATATTTCTGCCCCTGAAATATCCGTTCGACCAAACAGAGAGATGACATCTGCTAGTAAATAAGGCCATGCTGAATTATTATCATGAGTTTATGTAATGATTCGATTATGATCGATTTGCATATGGAAACTTTGAAGCTTCCATACAGATGTGATCACTTTATATGATGAACAGATTTAATTGAGGCTTTATTCATATAAAAACACATTTAACAGATTTAAGTTAGGTTAGAGGTTTTACATGTAAACATTGATCAGTGCAGATACGTAAAGCACATCAAATATGGTAAACAGAAGCTCAAATGTTAGTGCTTGAGGTTTATCAAGTGCGGTTAAGCGGCTGTTGATCATCTTTTGGTCTGCTGTATGTGTGTCTGTTTTTTCTTTAATCATTCTTTCAATTCTATTAATTGACATTTAAAGGGATAGTTCATCTAAAAAGTAAAATTTTGTGTGTTTAGGCCGTTGTGCGTCTCTACAGCTGGAGTTCTCCGCAGCAGTGAAGACCAGCGCTGAACAGAAAGAGCTCATCCTCAAACTGGAGCAGGATCTCAGCACCATCCAGACGATGTCACGGCCCGACGCTGAGGTCAGACACGAGCATGAGCTTCAAACCGATGACCGTTACTTTCACATTTATGCAGTAGCCAAAAGGTGTACATTTTATCGGTTATTTTTTGGGAATCATTACATAAACTCATGATGTCATCACTCCATCTGCTCTCTCCGACAGCTTTCTGTTCACTTTTTTCAATTAAAATGGAGGAAAACATTAGCATAGGCTCAGGAAATGAGTGTCGCTTAAATTTTTTTAACATGCTAAATTATCCGTATTAATTGCAGAAATTAACATTATTTTTCCGGGCCCTAAAAAATACTGACAAAGAAATTGATTTGGCAGTAAATGTGGAAATGATAGATACACCAGCATTCAAAAGTTTGGGGTCTGTAAGATATTTTGCTTTTGTCTCGAAGAAATTAAAGGGGTCGTGACATGAGAAATCACGTTTTTCTTGATCTTTTGACATATAAGAGGTCATCATGCAAGTTTCATAGCTTAAAACGTCCTCCTCAGTACAAAAAAAAAGAGCTTTTAACCAAACCAATAAAACCCATTATAATCACCACACTACACATACACACACACACACACACACACACACACACACACACACACATATATATATATATATATATATAT
>NW_015551088.1:329371-333481 GCF_001515605.1 Sinocyclocheilus anshuiensis | reverse complement strand
TATATATATATATATATATATATATATATATGTATGTATGTGTGTGTGTGTAGTGTGGTGATTATAATGGGTTTTATTGGTTTTGTGTGTGTGCAAAAGGCTTGATTATCATTATAAGTGAACCTCTAGCAACATTAAAATAAAAAATAAATGTGAAAAAAATAGTAATAGTTTTATTCATCAAGGATGAGTCAAATTGATGTGACAGTAAAGTCATTCATAGTGTTTCAAAAGATTTCTATTTCAAAATGTTCCTTTGATATTTCCACAAAAATATTTGGCAACACAACTGTTTTCAACATTGATAATAATCAGAAATGTTTCTTGAGCAGCAAATCAGCATATTAGAATGATTTCTGAAGATCATGTGACATGTAATGGAGGAATGATGCTGAAAATACAGCTTTGATCACAGAAATAAATTACGGTTTAACAGATATTCACATAGAAAACAGGTTTTTAAACTGTAATAATATTTCACAATATTACTGTTTTACTGTAATTTTGAGCAAATAAAAGAGACTTCTTTCAAAAACATTAAAAAATACTAGTGACTTCAAACTTTTGAGTGGTAGTATACTAAGTGATATGTAATGTAAGTGTAGCCAACCAAAATCACTGACTTCCTGTTGAAGTCTTGACCAGTGACCAGGTTATTTTTTCTGAAGAATGAAGTCAAACACTGAAAAGGCACTTAGTAACTTGATCTGAGTGTGAAGCATGCTGATGCACACTTTGTAGGAGGAGTAAAAAAACTGTATGTGAATCTGTTCCAAGTGGCAGCTGTGGAGGATTACAGTATTCTGCAGGAGACACATGGACTGACAGCTAAACTCGTCCAGATGACACAAGACACAGTTACACACAAGTACAAAAGGCATCTTGACACACATCACAATAATTTGTGATTTTTTTGTCGTCTAGGGTGCAGACAGCAACACAGTGATCGTCCCTGAGCCCATTAAAGAGGCCACTGCTCTGTTCACAGGTAAACTAAAGAACTCGTGCTCATGAGAGCAGGATGACCCATATAATGCTCATGGACACATAGTACAGACTGTCATCAGTCGCTCGAGTCATGAGATGCTCATACAGCCGTTACTCTGTGTGTGTGTTGAGGTGTGGGCGGCTCTCCTCAGACGGATCTTCCTCAGGGTCAGATGGACTCTATGCTGTCCATCATCTCCAGTCAGAGGGAGAGATATCGCTCGCGTAACCAGGAGCTGGAGGCCGTGAGTGCACTTCACTGTAATGACTTCTGTTGCTCAGAGGAAGAGAGGCTGACTGTGCCATGTTGTTGATGTCTGTCAGGCGAACAGCTCCCTTCAGCAGACCTCACAGGCTCTTCAGAGCCAGCTGGACAGTCTGCGCGCCGACAACATCAAGCTCTACGAGAAGATCAAGTTTCTGCAGAGCTACCCAAACAGAGTAAGTCACGTCATGGAGAGTCGACCATCGTCGTGCTCCTGTGTGGATGACGAATAAACAAGGACATTTTATCACTAAGGTGAAATGGTCTGTAGCTCCTGTAGTGCCTAGGGGTGTGCGATATTGACAAAAAAATTGTCTCAATGATTTTCCTGGGATAAGACACAAATGAAATCAGTATCAACAAAATCCATCTCTGTACTCCTGAGGTGGCACAGAAGCAGCATCTGAAGTGGTATTTTGGTAGGCCTGTATTTACTGATTAATGAGCTCCGAGGTGGCATGAATGCATTTAGTCTGCAATTACAATTGCATAAATAATGCTGTGAGACTTAAAAAAATAAGTAAATAATATTAAAATATTAAATTATTTTAAAAAATACCTCAAATATGAACACTGTCAAATATGTCACTGTCCTAATGAACGAGTCACTAATTAAAACAATTCAGATTCATTCAGGAACTTTATGAATGAGTCATTGAATCACTGACTTACCTGATTCATTAAAAACTATTCATTCAGAGATTAAACCCTCAGAGAAACACACAGTGGTTCACAACATGGATTTGTTTGGAATTATTTTCCTTGGTGAAATTGAGCAAAAATAGACAATATTGTGTCTAAAATGCAGCTCATTTAATATTAACTTGTTTATTGAACAAACTTGTTTAAAATCAGTGTCACATTTTCAGTCATGCTGATATTTGAAAAAAAACAAAAAAAAAAACACATGCCTATGTGATATTGCTTAAATATACCATATAGAAATATAAGATAAAACATCATACAGGGGCAGAATTCATATCTTTTTAATTTCAGGGTCATTCTAACTAGGGATGTAACGATTAACCGCGAGCCGGTTGAAAATCTGGGGCTTGTTTTAAAATTGCAATGTAGTTTTGTTATTTACATTTACATTATATTTAAATTTAGTCATTTAGCAGACGCTTTTGTCCAAAGCGACTTACAAATGAGGACAATAGAAGCAATCAAAACCAACAAAAGAGCAATAATATGCAAGTGCTATATTAGTATATTATTATAGTGTTATATTTCAATTTCACAAAGAAACTTGCAGCATTTTGTCCAAGCAATAATAAAAGGACACATTTAATTTATAATTTGACTTAAATCTGATTTTGTTAAAAAAAAACGTGAATCGAATCGTGAAATCATGAATCGAATCGAATCGTGAGTTGAGTGAATCGTTACATCCCTAATTCTAACTGCTTTCTACTTGGCTCTCAAGACATGCGTTTGTTTGGTTTTTGCAAAGTAAGTGACACATTCATTGTCAGCTCTCACATATTTAAAACAACAATTAAGGTATTATCATAGATGAAATATATCGCACACCTCTAGAAGTGCCATGAATGTTGATGGTCTGAATATGGACTAGTGTAATTAGATCTCAAACATCAGTTATGTTCAGGGCATGAATGAGACTGTAGGTCCTATTACAGTAGATGACGAACACTAAAGACTGACGTGTGTGTGTGTGTGTGTGTGTGTGTGTGTGTGTGACGAACACTAAAGCCTGAAGTGTGTGTGTGTGTGTGTGTGTGTGTATTAGTCTGGAGACAGTGATGATACAGTGATGCGTTACTCGTCTCAGTATGAGGAGAGACTCGATCCCTTCGCCTCCTTCAGCAAAAGGGTGATCATGTGAACATATTCAAATGTCATTTTTGGAATTGTTTGTTGGTTTTGTTCATTCAGGTTGGTTTAGTAGTGATGTGTTTATAATGCGACTTTCTCTTCAGGAGCGTCACCGGAGATATCAGAGCCTCAGCCCGTGGGACAAGGCCACGCTCAGTCTGGTGTGTGAGCCGTGTTTGTGTTGATCTCTTCACATACAGTAGTGCACACACATGTGAATCAGTGTACTTTTACACATGAGCAGCTCGTGATCTGGTGTCTCCGTTCACAGTAAATGCTGCTGTCACTCACACGAGATCGCAGCAATAGCAAACAACAACGATCAGCTGATCCAATCAAGTCTCGCCCTACATGTTTTTCACTTGGATATATGCCACAATAGGAGTTTATGCCGAATTTAAGGCCTCCATGTGGTTTTCCACCAAAAGAAAAACTCTATGGTTTAAATTTTTGAAAGCATCAAAATGACAACAGCCCTAAATATTATTATTATTTTAATTATTCTATTAAAAGTATTATTATACTCCTTCATTTTTTAAAACATTTTATTCTACATTAGTATTAAACAAAGGAGTAGTATATATTTTTTATTGGTTTAATTGATTTAAAATATACTCACCCTCAGGCCATCAGAGATCAGGATGAGTTAGTTTCTTCATCAGGTTTGTAGAAATGTAGCATTGCATCAGTGTCTCAGCAATGGATGCTCTGCAGTGAATGGGTGCCGTCAGAATGAGAGTCCAAACAGCTGATAAAAACATCACAATAATCCACAAGTAATCCACAGCACTCCAGTCCATCAGGTAACATCTGGAGAAGACAAAAGCTGAAACTAATCCAGCATTAAGATTTTTTAACTAAAATACATTGAGTCTATAATCCATAACTCTTCCTCCAGTGAAAAAGTGTTCTGGTCTGAATCAGGAGAGAAATCTGCACAGATCAAGCAGCGTTTAAACAGCTCTAAACAAATCTGTGGCTGGATTTTGATGTGAGAGACAACAGCAGATGCACTTTTTCAC
>NW_015551088.1:293186-310525 GCF_001515605.1 Sinocyclocheilus anshuiensis | reverse complement strand
ACAAGGGGCTTTTCTGTTCTGAGGTGTTTCTGAGATTCGGTTGAGATCAGAATGGAGTCTTTCATCCTTCACAGGGCTTCCACAGATCCTCTAAACATCAGTGAACTCATCTGCTGTCTGAAACGCCTTATAATCCACGGACTGGAGTGTGTTTATGATGCTTTCATCTCTGAGCGCGTGTTTGACTCGCATCAGGCCTTCACTGCACCAGAACGAGGAACGTGTGTGGAGTAAACCCATGAAACACAGAGCACATCAAACCCTGTTGTAAAGATTCCTAAACACCTCCGCCTAGGAAGAGTTCACACAAAAACAAACATTAGCTCTAAATGTGTTCACCCTCAGATCATCTGAGATCAGGATGAGTTTGTTTCTTCATCAGGTTTCCACAAGTAATCCACAGCACTCCAGTCCATCAGTTAACATCTGGAGAACACAAAAGCTGAAACAAATCCATCAGTAAGATGTTTTTTTTAACTCAAATAATCCATAATAACGCTTCCTCCAGTGAAAAAGTGTTCTGGTCTGAATCAGGAGGGAAATCTGCACAGATCAAGCACTGTACTGTTACAAGCCAAAACATCTCTAAACAAATATGTGACTGGATTTTGATGTGAGAGACAACAGCAGATGCACTTTTTCACTGGAGGAAGCGTTATTATGGATTATGGACTCTATGGTATTTTAGTTAAAAACATCTGAATGCTGGATTTGTTTCAGCTTTTGTCTTCTCCAGATGTTAACTGATGGACTGGAGTGCTGTGGATTACTTGTGATGTTTTTATCAGCTGTTTGGACTCTCATTCTGACGGCACCCATTCACTGCAGAGCATCCATTGCTGAGACACTGATGCAATGCTACATTTCTCCAAACCTGATGAAGAAACAAACTCAGGCCTGAGGATGAGTAAACTTGATTTTTAGCAAATGTTATGTTGTTAAGGTTATAACTCCCCCAGTAACTCCTGATGTTTTGTCGTTGCCCTCCCCTTTTGCTGTCTGTGCTGATGTTCGACGTGTCTGTTTCAGGGTCGTGTGATCCTGTCCAATAAGATGGCCAGAACTGTGGCGTTCTTCTACACGCTGATGCTGCACTGCCTCGTCTTCCTGGTGAGTGACTTGAGCCTCAGTTTAAACTGTGCTTCACAGCTCATGTTGACTTGTTCTGATCCGCTGAGCTGTGTGTGTGTGTGTGTGTGTGTGTGTGTGTGATCAGGTGCTGTATAAAGCCGCCTGGAGTGAGAGTATCGGTCGGGACTGTGCGGCATTTTGTGCAAAGAAGTGAGTGTTTTTACTCCGAGTTTCCTGAATGAGATTTGATCGAATGAGCCTCTGGTTTTGAAACGCTACGTGTTCACATACAGCATGTGTGTTTAATGCATGTGGTTTTCTTCGTCTTTCCTCCCACAGATACTCAGACCACCTGCACCGTTTCCATGAGGATGGAGACACGTGGCAGTAGCAGCTTCTATCCACTAGAGAGAGCTGTTCACATCAATCATATTTTTATGACGTGAGAATCGTAGATTGTCATTGAATTACTGCTACTGGGACCAGGTTAGTTAGGGAATATACTGGGTTAAATATTAAATTGACTGGAGGTTTAAAGGTTTGATGCTGTTAATTTACATAACGAGATGTTCTGCAGGTCATGTTTTGAGCATTTTCTTTGTTACTGTCCATTTTTACTTCAATGAAATCAATCAGCTCTAGCATCTGATTCTAATGCTTTACAGAGATAAAAATCAGTGGTAACGGTTTATTCAACCTTGTGCCAGATACTTCGACACAAAGCATCTGACAATATTTGTATCCCTTTATTTTGTATATTTAACTGTTGGGACTTTAGGTATAGTCTCTTGATATTAAATTTAAGCTTTCAGGGAACGTGTGTTTTTCTTTTTTTTTTTTTTATGAGATTAAGGTATTAATAAAACTACCATTCAAAAGTTTGGGGTCGGTAAGATTTTTTTATGTTTTTGAAATAAGTATCTTCTGCTCACCAAGGCTGCATTCATTTGATCAAAAATAGAGTAAAAACTGATATATTATTACAGTTTCAAATAGCGGTTTTCTATGTGAATATCTGTTAAAGTGTAATTTATTTCTGTGATCAAAGCTGTATTTTCAGCATCATTACTCCAGTCTTCAGTGTCACATGATCTTCAGAAATCAATATGCTGATTTGCTGCTCAAGAAACATTTTTGATTATAATCAATTCAAAAGAACAGCATGTATTTAAAATAGAAGTCTTTTGTAACATTACTGTCACTTTTGATCAATTTAGTGCATCCTTGCTAAATAAAAGTATTGTTTTCTTTCCCAACAAAACACACTGACTAAACTTTTCAACATGAACCAGTAATTTTCTTTACTCGTTCAGAGGAACATCTGTGGAGTGGCTTTAAATAAATGAAATGGCGTGGAGTACTGCAACTCTGAAAGCAGCATCTGATGAGCCTAATTATTAATAAATGAAGGGCTTCTGTCGACTGCTGTACAGAGAATATCTCTGGACATACACTGATGATGCTCGAGCAGTGGGCTTCTGCTCTTGGGTTCATCCTTGCATGTTTTCATTGTGGAAGCAGAAGTTAAAGGCTCATTTTGTAATGAATAATTAGTGAGAAACAAAACCGTCTCCTCCATCGGTCTGCAGACATGCAGCGGGGTGTTGTGTGCTTGAGTAATTCATCTAACGGCTCTTAATGAGTCCAAACCCTCAGCAGTTCATTCTGCTGTACATGAGTGTGCAGTGCTTTTCCAGAACCAGCCAGATCTGAACATGAGATCCATTAACACACACACACACACACATGGTCTGGGTTCTTCTCCAGATGCTTTTTGTGCAGTTTTATTGTGTTAGCTGTCTGAGAGAGACATGACAGTAATGGCTTTCTGTGTGTTTCAGAAAGCACTTCTTTAGTGAATTTCATTTGACCCCGCGCGACACACACACACACACACACACACACACACACACACACACACATGGTCTGGGTTCTTCTCCAGATGCTTTTTGTGCAGTTTTATTGTGTTAGCTGTCTGAGAGAGACATGACAGTAATGGCTTTCTGTGTGTTTCAGAAAGCACTTCTTTAGTGAATTTCATTTGACCCCGCGCGACCTCTGCTCCGGCGTTTCCCAGCATGCTGTAGCAGCAGAGCTGCATCATCACATTGGCCTGCCTGATTTCCTGTGACATCCTCTGTTGGAGTTCTCAGCCCATGTGACCAGACTCGGCCAATCAGAGTGTCCGATGCAGTGATGCGAGAGACTTTGATCTTCACTGCAGCTGCAGATTATTTGCGTGTTTAATCTGAGCTGCGTACTTTTTCGTATTTGTATTTGTGTCTCCCTGAACCTGCAGCATGTTTGATGTGAACTCCATAAGACCGAGGAGGCCAGTGATAACGATTACTGTATTCATGTACCGTGGTATATTCACCTGCTACTTCAGAGAATCGGCGTATTAACGAGAACACAAACTCTACTGCTGATGCTGAGCTCAAAAACTACAGAATTATAACTATGACCCTCATGTTTAAACACTGATGCATCTCTCACACAGTCCACACGTTCAGCCCTGTTTAAACTCCGTTTAACGTGCTCGGAATTAATCTGAATTCACTGGCTGCTCTTGTGCTTCATGCTTGCTTATAGACTCACAGTCCACACGTTCAGCCCTGTTTAGAAGGGTTTCTCGTTTTCTGCATGAGTCACAATCTTCTGTTATTTGACATGGCTGTCTGGTTTAGGACATGAATCTCAGAATGCATTTAGCATGAGAACGAGTACAGTAAACGGCTGGACGATGGACAGACACGCAGTGGATAACTTGAGTGTTTTGTGTGCTTTCATTCATCAGCAGTCGACACGCATAGTGCAACTACTTTATTTTTTTGTTTGAGACGCTGAGGACGTTCCCGTGAAACCTGTGTTGTTTGATGAGAATAGCACGTGTCTAGAGTAAAACTCTTCATGAATGTGGATTCTCTCTCCTCCCACAGTCCTTTGCGGCTCAGTGAGCGTTTAGACACTGTGTTGTGTTGTGATGTTCAGCGTCCTTGTGTATAAAAATGCAACAGCAGAGGTGGACCAAGTACACAACTCTTATTACTTGAGTGAAAGGATAGATACTGCTGGTCAAATATGACTCCTTTACAAGTGAAAGTTGTAAGGATAGATTTTTACTTAAGTAAAAGTACAGAAGTACTTGCTTTTAAAAGTACTTAAGTACCAAAAATGTATTTCCTTTTTTATGTCAATGCACTGTTTTATTATTGTTGTATGTAATACTTGCAATGCCTTATGCCTCTGAAGCAACTTACAATATATTACGCCTACTGAATACACTGACAAGCTTGTATATCTTTGGAATGAAGAGCTTTTAGAATGTTAAAAACCTATAGAAATGCAACAAGCGATGGGAAAGCAGTTCACGTAACCCTACAAGACTGATTAATGATACACTGTCTAGAAAAAAAAAAACACCCACTGACTTTCAAAGCTGCTACATAGTAACGACTTTCTAGTTCGAGGACCTTGGTAGAAATGTAGTGGAGTGAAAAGTACGATATTTGTCTTTCAAACGTAGTGAAGTTAAAGTCATAAGTTCCAGAAAAAAGTAAAGTACAGATACTTAAAAAGTGTACTTAAGTACAGTAATCAAGTAAATGAACTTCGTTACTGTCCACCTCTGTGCAACAGGCATTGAAATCCAAGACAGACTGTGATATAATATTCATGTGCGATATCTGTATCTAATTGGTTTGGACAGAAGCCTGCGTGATATTTAGGCCGTTTTCACATCTAGCTCATTTGGGCACTCCCAAGAAGAAGAAAGAAAAAAAAAAGATCTCAGACACCCACAAATGAACCATACTCAGTTTGTTTTGGGGTTTGATTGAGTCCCCTTTTAAGTCCACTTACATTGTGAGCACTGAGGTCACTTGCGGCTGGATCCCTTTTTAGCGTAGTTTAACTGAGCTGAGTTTGGTTCATTTCAAGTGTAGCATATGTGAAAATGCTCTTAAATCATTTAGATTAGGGTGACCGTATTTTAGTTTTCCAAAAAGAGGACAGTGGGCTCCATCGAAGTTACATCGACTACGATGTAATGACAATCTTACTGATATATGAACAGGAGCAATGGCCGTACATAAACTGTAGTATAGTATGCAGTATGCAGTACACACAAGCTAGTATTCCATAGCGCCGTCTCCATGAACATACAGCAGCACTCATGTGATCTGATCCTATAGTGAGTTTTCAGCTTGATGGAGGAGGAGGAGGATGCTCTGAATCACCTTCACTCAATGGTGACCAATGACTTCATGACGTTGCCCATTTAAGGACCAATCGGAAATGGCGCCGCGTCCCCTTTAAGAGCAGCTGTATTGCCTGGAGAATAGATGTGCGCGGGTCATGTATCAGTCTCTATCCTGCTCACTTATGGATCATGCAGCGATGCGATGTGCTGGAGGCCTCCACAAGCCGCCGTCGATGGATCTGGAATAACGGCACCGGCATCAGATGCAGTGACGCATTTATCGGAGGTGAGATGAATCAGGGGCCCGCGTCCTGAATGAACGGCCCTTCGCTCTCATTCATTATGCGCCGCTTTACATACATGTATGCGTTCGCATGTGTTTATTTGTGGTTAAGGCACTCGCATGTGCGGTGGCTGATGATTAAAGCGTAATATGGGTCACAGGCGCTGCTTCAGTGTTGCTCATCTGAATTCTGCACAGTGTTTTGTATCGATGCGCGCGTGTGTCTTGTTGATTCAGGCCTCGTGCACCGGCTTCATTCACAAGAGACTCACAGCATCATGCATCACCCACCCAATAACAGAGAACCTGAAATAATCAAATGATGCATGCATGCAAAAACACACTGCAGCTTACTGTACACACAGGGGCCCTAGACGAGAACATGAAAATGGACCCTACCATAAAACCATTACAAACGAGGACGCTTTAACAGCATCAAGATTTTAGGTTAATGGATATGAATGGAAATGTGTAAATGAGATGCTCTAACTGGTTACTTTTTTCCCCCTCACTTTTTAGTTTTTGCAGTTCACTTAAAACAAAAATGGGTTGACAATAAATTATTACAAATAGGTTACTAATAAATGCCATAGTCTCTCAAATAATATGAGCGCGGAGAAACTGCATGTGTAAGAATGATACAAGAATTATACAAATATTTAGCGGTGAATGAAATTGTCACTTGTGTAAATTCCCCCATAACTGTGTCTAAATGTTCATTCAGAGCAATGAAATCAGTGTAAACAAGCTGGGGCAGAACTACAGTATGTGGAAAAGTTAAAACATGGAAAATTAAAATAATGTGATACAAAATTGCAATGCGTAGAAGCACAACATCTCAATATATTTAAAAAATAAATAAACCTGTCTATATATTGGAGAAAGGTTAGTTTGGTTAATTGCTCATATTTTCTCTCTCTTTTACATTTGTGTGTTTTCAGCAGCTCAGAAAGTAAGCTTTTTCATCTGTTATTTTCTGTGCTGTCAAATATGAGTATAAGCGTGTGTATATGATGTTATATACTGTACATTATATAACATTATCTAGCTACAACTCTCTAATATTGGCACCCTTGGTAAATAGGAGCAAAACTTGTCGTAGTCTTTCATTCAAAAATATTCACAAAAGTCTAACCTTTGATTAAAGTAAAATTATACACAAAAAATGAATGTGGAATAAATAAATACAATTCTTTCAAATAAGTGCGACATGTGGCATGGCATCCCTACAAATTGTAATGAGTAAAAACCTAACATATTCTGTTTATAACGTATGGTTACTTTATTGGTTGGAAACACTTAAATGGCATCCTGTTTCACATATGAGGCGACACACAGGCCAAATTTCTGCTGTCATCCATCACTATGAGAAAGACCTGAGAATACAGTAACAATGTATGACAAAAGATTGTTGAGCTGCACAAATCAGAAAATGGCTATTACTTCAAAATAGTTCAGTTTGAAATGAGCACGGTTGAAACGCTCATTTCTGCTCTCTGGGCAATAATTAATATGCTTCAAATCAAGTGGAGCTGGAAGAAGACGTGTGTCTCGCACAAGGCAAGGAGGAGGATGGTTTGAGTGGCCAAACAGTCTTTAAAGATCACATTTGGAGAAGTGCAGATGCTGGTTGAGTCTTAGGATCAGAGAGTCTCTAAGATCACTAAATAACCACTGATCGTTTGGGAAAGTTGCCTTAAAAAACCTTTGATGTCCTCAAGCAGCAAACTCATGTCAGGAAGCTTCAACTGGGCTGTGGCCGGATCTTCCAGCAGGACAATGATCCAAAGCACACCTCAAAATCAGCAACGAAATAGTTCCCGGACCACAGAATTAAGGTTTTGCCATGGACAAAAAAGTCCACACTTCGAATCTGAATGCTCTGGAGAGATTCTGTATGAAAGAATGGTCTCCGCTCCCTTGCCATATGTTTATTAATAACCTCATTACACATTATAGAAGAAGACTCAGAGCTGTTATCTTGGCAAAGGGAGGCTACACAAAGTATTAAATGCAGGGGTACCAATTTTTTGTTTTTTTTTTACTTTAATTAAGGTTAGATTTTTGCGAATATTTTGAACGAAAGACCAAGAAGATAAACACCAAAGACATTTTCCATGGTCTGTTTTGCTCATTTTCCAAGGGTGCCAATATTTGTGGAGGCCACTGTACTGTTTCAGTATAATGCACTGATCTCGTGTTATACACTTGTCTTAATGTCACGTGTTCAGTGAATGGCTCTTATTTTCAGACAGATGCTGGTCTGTGCGTCTCTGCACTCGGTGTCATTCTCTACATTATGATTGGAAAAGAAGTCTAGTGTCCAGAGAGAAGAGACTGCTGTGTGTCTGTGTCAGAAAAGTGATTAATTGTGCAATATTTTTTTTTATTTATTTTATTTTACAGTAATCTTATTGTGTACTCTTCAGTCTGACTGTCAGTCGTTTTAGGGTACTTGTGTCCTCCTCCTGACGGTGCCGTGGCAGAGCGGTTTGTGGTCTGCTTTGGTTAACATGGTTTGGTTAATCTTGCAGTAGCTTCAGTCTGCTGACATTTTGTGTTCTGCTTCTCCTGTTTATTTTCCTGTTACATTTACAAAACATATGTTGAGTAAGTGTTGCATGCACATCATGTGGTAATGGGTACTTCATATATTGTTTAAAAAAAGTGTATTTCCTTTAAACATCCATATGCCAGCATCCAAGATGATAAAATGTGTTTTTGATCAGTGCAGAAATACAGTGCAGCTATGGCATTCAATAAATTTTAAATGCAATGGGTCTTATGTTCATATTATGCTTTGGCTTTGTTCACTGACTTGGTGAATGTAATGAAATGTGATTATCTTGCTGTGGTGAATGATGATCGTTTTTAATGTTTATTGTAAAATGTAATTTTGTATTTCAAAACCACAACCAATTGGCTTGCATGGAAATCCCCGTCATGCATATAATAGAGATGCTTGTGTGTGTTTGTTATGGCTTTTTTCATTAACTAACATGGTCACATTTGGTTGCACAATAATGATTAAATGTTCTTTAAAACACAAACATAATCTATTTTAAACAAATTCTGACATCTGCTGTAGTGTTTGTTATAGTGCTTAACTAGTAGGTGGCGATGTTCCCAGACTGCTCCGATACTCTCAGAGCAGGATTTCATTGCAGTGCACCAAATTATTGCCATTTCTCTAAAACAGTTTTGAAAATTGATAACTTTTCTGAAATTTGGGCAGAAAATCAGCTGAGTGAAAGTTTGTGAAGATTGGACTAATTTTGTAGGATGGGAGTTGAAAAAAAAAACTAGTGTAAGAACTCTCTTTGTATGTAAAAGAGCAGTATGGAAATTTAGCAAAACTTTCTGAATTGTAAGTTTTGAGCAACATGTAGTCAGTATAAAGCAGTATGAGGCAAATGAGGAATATTAATTTTCAAACATGCCATTTGATTGGACTGACCAAATTAAATACTTGAAGGGGGTGATTTTCCCCCTACAGTTGTGTTTTTTGGAAGTTGCTCTCAAAATCGACTGACTTGGCTGAGACATTTGTGAGGCCATGCCAGTTTAAATGACACTTTGGCCACATTTACACTGCAGGTCTTGATGCCCAATTCCGATTTGTTGACTATATCCGATTTTTCTGACAACCAGCTTATATTTTCTTCTAAAAGTGACCCATATCCAATATCTGCATTTACACTATAAACTTGGCAAAACAACCCAGAGTAGACGTACTGACAGGTTGCCAGGTCTGCTAAACAAATCTAGCCCAATTGCGTTTTTTGCGGCTTTCCCCTCTGGCAAGGGTCCCCCTCCATTAAAAAGGGGGGGGGGTGTTAGCTTTAATCCATGGACTAAAAAACAACCCGCGGCAACGGTGTAAAAGTAGCCCAATTCTGCAGGTAAACCGCGGACTTGGCAACACTGCGTACTGACTCACAAAAGTGTCCACCTGAGTTGACGTCATTCGTCACCGCTATTTAAATTATGTACAATTCGCATTGACGGGAATATCCGACGCAAATACGCATATCTGAGTCATATCAGATTTATTTCCAAATATGAACATAAATGCATGAGGCCTGAAACCATTCTGAGAATATCGGAATCCACGCACTTTTTTTTCCTGTTTATATGTCCGTGGGTCATATCCTGTCAATCTGTGCCACATGGGAGGAAGATATAGGGTCACATGAACCATTTTGCCTCACCCTTTGTGATTTTGCTTACTGACCTGTCTCTCTCTTTGTTTCTCTCTCTCTCTGTCTGTGTGACAGTGGTTTGCCAGGGCATTGGCATGGCCTAGTAATGAATGGCGACGGGGCTCCCAGCAGCCCGGAGCACTCCTCCTGCACACTGCCTGATTGGAAGGAGTTCTGTGAGCTTCACGCTCGAGCTTCTGCCGCCGATTTTGCCTACAAGTTCCGGCGATTCATCAGCGAGAACCCATGCTACGACTCGCCTGGTGCTGATGCCAGCTTCTCGCAACACTTTGCTCAACACTTCTTGACCTGCTTCTCTGCCGCCCTCGACCAGGTTCAAGGTCCCGGCTCTCCGGGAGACTCCTCCGCTCCGAAGTACAGCATCGTACCCTTTGTGGGCATACAGAGCTGCACGCTGCCCTTCAGCCACGACCTCTACCATCGGCGCAAAGACGTGGGGGCCTCGAGCGAATCGCTGGATAGCATGGACAGCGGAGGGGGCGGAGCCAGCGGACAGGAACAGCAGACCCCCACCCGTAAGAAGGCAACCGTGAGCCAGTCCAGGAGTTCGGAGGATGTGTCATTGGGGCGACGTAAGGCTCGCTTCAAGAAGGGTTTTTCCCTCCGAAACATGAGTCTGAGCGTGGTGGATGGGGTGAAGGAGATCTGGCACCGCAGGGCCTCTCCAGAACCAGACCCCTCGGGGAGCTCCAGGAGGACCAATGGAGCCGAGTCCGTGGGGTCCGAACACTGGAGCCAGAAGCTACGGCTACCGCGGGGCTCTCAGGGCCATAAGGCGGAGCTGTTGGAGATCCAGAGGGAGGGTGCACTCAGATACATGGTGGCCGATGACACTAAATGTATGGGGGCGGCACAGTGGCAGAAATGCAGGTTGCTGTTGAGGAAGACCGCCACGCAAGTGGACGCAGGAGAGAAGTTCCAGCTTGAATTCTACGTTCCACCAAAGGTAGAACAGCACTCTGATAAAACTCTTGTTATTATAAGAGTTTGTGGGTTAGGGGAAGAAAAACGGATTATTCTTAAATAGATGCCTTTCAGCCCTGCTCCTGGAGACCCACTGTCCTGTAGTTAGGCTCCAACCTTAATCATGCACACCTGAACCAGCTAATCAAGGGCTGTATCCGAAATCGCCACCTTTATACCCTCATTCACTATTCCCTACATTAGGCCACCAATACAGTTCACTTGAAGGAGTGAATGAAAACAAATCTGAACACTGAGTGCACCGGAATGACTGCCGCTTTTGCATAGTTTGTGCTTGCTGTTTAATAATTATTTGAAACTGGCAAACTGGCAGCTCCAGGAGTAGGGTTAAAGGATTTATCTTGAACTCTTTCATGGAAATGTATAAACCCTAGTTCAACAATTTAATAATCAATTTACAATGAACCTGTGTTGTATTACGTGGTGGACGAGCGTTTTGTAAAATGAATGGATGGATGATTCAGCTGCAGGCGCCTTCTTCTGGCGAGACGCGGGAATTCATTTGGCGTGCAACTCTCACAGTGCACTATGGGTATTCTCTAGCCGTTAAGCGTGCACTGGTTGTACACTCATTGTACACTCATGGGATTGAATAAGTGCACTTGAGAACGTCCACTAAGGTTTCGGACACCACTACAAATGGCTGTTCACTCAAAAAGTGCCCTATTTAAGGGTAGAGGGGGTGATTTTGGATACAGCCAAGGTGTTCAGGATGACTTGAAAATGGCAGGCAGGTGTGTTGGAGAAGGTTGGAACTAAACTTAGGCCTGGGCCACACTAGACGGTTTTCAAATCTTAACCAATTTTAAAACTTTGGGAGACAACAGACATTATGACCGTTTTAACTGATTTTTAGCATTTTAGTCCTCTGAACGAACACACTAGAGGATTCGACCGGACCACGAGACCATACACTTGTTGATTGTAGGAATGATTTCACAGTGACACGAGATCTCACGGAGACTCGCGAGATCAAACATAACTTGAAAAGAAAAAAAAATGAAGGACAATCGATGTTGTCAGCTGGTTTTCCTGGAGCACATTCTGTTTCACAGTGAAAAACAGAGTATACAAAAAAATAATAAGGGTGATCTTTCTCAATACTCCACTTTCGTGGCATGTTTGTGGCTCCCACTTTCAGATATAGAAGCACGCAACATCCGGTAGTTGACGCTTGCTCGCTCTCATCAAACATGTTTGATATTTACGATTTGGGATTGTGGGAGCTCCGACGTGATCAGGAGCAGTAAAATAATCGTAATGACACCACACAATAAAGTCAGTTGCAACAAGCCTAAAATCTGGGCCACACCCCCCTAACCAATTTTAAAACTTTGGGAGACAACAGACATTATGACCGTTTTAACTGATTTTTAGCATTTTAGTCCTCTGAACGAACACACTAGAGGATTCGACCGGACCACGAGACCATACACTTGTTGATTGTAGGAATGATTTCACAGTGACACGAGATCTCACGGAGACTCGCGAGATCAAACATAACTTGAAAAGAAAAAAAAATGAAGGACAATCGACATTGTCAGCTGGTTTTCCTGGAGCACATTCTGTTTCACAGTGAAAAACAGAGTATACAAAAAAATAATAAGGGTGATCTTTCTCAATACTCCACTTTCGTGGCATGTTTGTGGCTCCCACTTTCAGATATAGAAGCACGCAACATCCGGTAGTTGACGCTTGCTCGCTCTCATCAAACATGTTTGATATTTACGATTTGGGATTGTGGGAGCTCCGACGTGATCAGGAGCAGTAAAATAATCGTAATGACACCACACAATAAAGTCAGTTGCAACAAGCCTAAAATCTGGGCCACACCCCCCAGATTGCTTGGGGGTGCAAATCGGGCTCAAAATCAGGCTTAAAATCATCAAGTGTGTGGCCAGCCTTTGCAAGACAGTGGGTCTCCAGGAGCAGGGTTGAAGACCTGTTATATAGGATAGATCTTAATCTATTATCTGCATTGGCAAAGTGGACATCTTCATCTTTTTTAAAATATTGGTTATTTTTGTGTTAGTCTCCCTCTGGATTTAAACTCTTCTATATGTAAAGTTAGTGTCATAAGAGTCAAATTAATTTATTTGTTATTTGCAATGGGTACACTGGTCAATGAAGTGCTTGTGACAAGGCTCAGATTCAGACAATGACAGTACAAGCATGTATAAGACTTAGACATGAACAAACACACATGGTTTAGATCAGGGGTCTCTAACCCTGCTCCTGGAGAGCTACTGTCCTGCAGATCTCAGCTCCGACCCCAATCAAACACACATGAACCAGCATTCAGGGCAGAGATTGTCTTACTATTGGGAGATGAGAGGGTCTGTATTACTTAATTTGGAGAAAGCGTAACGGTCAACTTGGATCACGTGTGCCTTAATAACCAATCACATTATAGCCTTGATATCACGGAATTTCAGTCAGAGTTGTGCGACACTCAATCGCCGTTTACGGATGCCATAGGAATGAATGAGAAGTGCCACAAGCTGAATCCCACCTGCCGCAAAAAGTCAGTGACTTCTCTTATAAAACGTCATTTTTTTCAGTGTAAACTCTAAAAATAGTTTAATAGTTTATTCAGCGTAGTAAAGCCTCTCCTCCATTGACATCCATTCAAACAAAACGGCCTCTGGTCTCCTTCCCTGCATACCGCGGAAGCGTTAGCATTAGCTGTTACACTTTTTTGGCTAAAGGGTCGCAGGCTTGCCTTCTAGTGGCTTTGTTCAGGGTTGCTTGATAATTACCAGCAGGTGTGTTGGTGCTGAAGTCTGCAGGACGGTAGCTCTCCAGGAGCAAGGTTGAAGACCGCTGGTCTATATGAAGCTGTTTATAACAGGTGAAAAAGAACAGTGGTGAGCAATGATCTAGAGTTAGTAAAAGTAACATGCTAAGAACAATAAATACAAGTGAAATAAATACAAGCAGATGGAGAGCAGGGCGAGTGCAGTCCTTAATGATATAACTGCGTGTCTTACTCCAGGGTGTCCGCGGTGTCTTAAAAAGTATTAAAAGTTGATAAATCAATTTAGAGAAAATGAAGGCCCTTAAAAAGTATTAAAAAGTCTTAAATGCCATTTTCCAAAGTATTAAATTTTGAATCATCTTTTCATTATGTATATTTGTCGAATAGTGGGGTTCTGTGTAGTTTATTTATGGAATCCCGCAAGATTTGACGTCATCTGTTACGGCGCTCACTGACTGACTGCGCTGCTGCGTGATAGCGCGGGGCTTGTTGATCCCGCTCTCGCTGAATTTCTGACCATTACCGCCCGCTCCCATCTGCTTCTGCGATTTTGTATATTGTGTATAATTTTAATATATATATATAATAATATTGTATATAATTTTTCACGCATCAGGGAGCCACTATCAATATGTGGGGTATTTAAATCCCCTTTGAATGAGCACTCGCAGTCGTAGTTCACTTTCGATTTCGCGATCGCATGTGCACTGTGCAAAGGGAGCACACCTTACAATATAAGATATTTGTCAATGATTTTAAACTGCTGATTTTAAACTGTTGCCATGGGTTGATTTTCCCCAGTGGGTTAAAGGTTTTAAATATTACATAAATTACATTTGACTGAAATGCTTTTACTCAAACATTTTGCATTCTACCTGTAATAAAACAGGTGTGAAGGAGGGCCACTAGTAGGAAGCCTTTGAGCTGTGTTTATGATCAATGTGCATAACATTGACTGTAAAATATGTATTTTAGGGATGGAAATGACATATTTTGATGTTCGGGACATGGTCATTGCGCTACTTTGGGCTGTTTTTTACTGGCATGGGATGCAGAATTAAAATAATGTAATAGTTGTGATCATTATTTTACCTTCCATGATCATTCAGACTTGATCAGGTGCAGTACTGACACTCTTTGTCAAGTCTGTATCAAATCAGGCACTCTGTGTAAGTTAAAGTGTCGCCGATGTAACCGGTTAAAACTTGGAGTGGCGATGAGGTCTTAAAATGTATGGAAAGAGTCTTAAAAAAGGTATTAAATTTAACTCCATGATTGCTGTATATGCCCTGTACTCAAGCAGCATGCTCGGTAAATGTGCTGTAAGGCCAGTGATGAGCTCAGCTATTCTCACCACTTCCTGAAGAGCTTTGCAGCTGGAAGAAGAGTTGCTGCCGCGTCATACAGCAATACATCCCGTGATGCAGTGGCTCTCGTAAGGGAGACTTCCCTAATGCTCAAAACTTGTTCACTTTCTGCATTCAAGAACCACCAAGGTTTGTGTGTGCGGCTTCTTCTTCTCCTTTATGAATGCCACTCACAAACGTTCTCACGTCTGAGACAGATTCAAATGAGAGAGGACAAGATTTTGACTTAAATTATGGTTTGTTTGTCACGTAAAGCAATCAAATTAATTCAGAAGGCTCTGAATAATGCACAAGAATCATATGAACTAGTTTAATGGTTCTTTTATCTTCTTTTTGGAGCTTGACCATCACACTAGCTTGCAGAGGCACGAGTAAATGTCAAGATTTTTTTTAACCCCTTTGCAAACCTGTAAAATTTGACTAAAACCCAAAGTAAATTGCATGCTGTTCTTGAAGCATTGGAGTATATGCATGGTTTTGGTCTCTTTTGAAAGGTGACACTCTGAGGTTTGTTCCTAAACAGAGCTGTAAGTCTTACTGGTATTGCGTAATAGATCTTTGAACACACTGAAAAAGGAAAAAAAACATTCCGTCTGCATTTGTTTTGTAAACAGATGACTATAGCTGGGAGCTTTTAGCTGGAAAACACAATGGGATCACAGCATGAAGCCTTGCTGGCGGTCTGACAAAGACACTGATTGTACCTTAAGAAACCTTCCTGCAAAGCTACCTGAGAAACTATGCACAAGTGCGTCTAGGGCAAAAGCTGTTTTAAACACAAAGGGTGCTCACACCAAATGTTGATTTTAATTTAGTTAATAGAAGTTAATTGATAAATTAAATCTATTTTTGAAACATCCTCATTTTAGTGCCTAAAACGTCTCACAGTACTGTAGCCTTACAGGAAGGTTTCTTCAGGTGTCTTGGAGACGTTGCCACAGTTCTTCTGGATTGAGTCTGTCTCAGTTAGTTCTGTTTCTTCATGTAATCTCAGACGGACTGCATGATGCTGAGATCAGATCTCTGCGTGCAGCACTGGCTGCTGTCAGACTCCTTGTGCATACAAAGATCTCACTGGATTATTACAATTAATTTCAAAATGAATGTTTGGAAATATAAACTGATATTTCCTACTGACACACTACAGCAAACGATAGAAATAATGGACTTAAAACCATTTTTAGCTGCTGAAAATACTAGTGCTCTAATGATTTTGGCCACCATTGTATATATTTTTAAAAGCTGAAAAAAATTGTTTTTTGCGAAGCTGATCTCAGAGCAATTTTAGCATCGCACACAAAAACGGAGAACCACTGGGTTTAGGTTTAGGTTTAGGGATTGGTTAGTTTTTAGGCTACTCTCATGTAACCAGTCCTCTGACTAAAAGACAAGGCTGTGAACTGCACTTTGCCAGAAGAGGCCGTCTGATTGAACAGCCACATTTGTTTGGTGTGTGTTTAGGTGTGGATTTTTCTGATATGCAGCAGTTTTTCCTTAAAAGCGCTGATGGACTGATAAAGCCTTCTGTGCCCTCACTGACAAAAGTAATGTTAGAGAAAGTGCTTTTCCAGTTTTGTGTGAAGTATGCATGAAGCGGTCAGCGAACAAACGGGACTAAATGTAAATTGCGATATTTGTCTTTTGGTGTTTGAGTCCACTTGAGGACAACCGTTGTGGTTGATGAATAATCATTTGAGTACATTTTTTCTAACGTTGAGTTAATCTAGTGTAGCTATCACACATGAGGTGATTTCATGAAGGAACAGATGAACCGGACATATGTTAGTAGTAATGAAAAATGAGTCAGATCCAGCCTCTTAAAATCCTATTCCACATTTTGGTTTTGCTTCAGAAAGGTTTAGAGAGATTTTTGGGAAGCCGATCTCAGAGCAATTTTAGTCCCTCAAGACAGTACTAATGACTTCCTTTTCCTGAACAAGCTAAAGACAGGGTAAAAATATCCCTGCTAACTACAACATTAACAGCCGAGCTATGCTCCTGTCTGTCTTCATGTATCCTCACAGTGCTCAGAAACGAATAAAGCACATTATAATGACCGTAAGTGAGATCCCCTGGACAAATAATGCAGGTGAAAGCACATGAGAGACTTCAGTCATCAGTTTCACTCTGAGGTTTTCAGAACAACATCCCCTTTCCGTATAAACAAGACCATGATGAAACCAGAAGTTAGGCAGATGGAAAGACTAGGATTTTTAGAAATTATGTATCTAAATGTCAACAGTAAGAATGTCCCGGGGCCCAGGAGAGAGTTATGGCTGTGTTCTGTTGATCATGTACATGTGTTTTTATGCCTTGCAATAATATTTATTATGTAAATTGTGCTGATTTCAATATATCACTGTGAGAAAGTTGTCTAGCTGGCTATCATAGATTAAATTTAGTCTTGGTGCATCTTTTTTTTTTTTTTAATAAGTGTGAATTTGTATTTGTC
>NW_015551088.1:292670-292996 GCF_001515605.1 Sinocyclocheilus anshuiensis | reverse complement strand
TTTGTTGTTTTTTTTTGCATTCTTTGTCACAGAAACTTTTTCTCTCTACACACACACAAAAAAAAATTTTTTTATATATATATATAGTGTGAGATTTTCAGATTTTCTTTCAAATGAAATTTTTATCAGGCTCTTATGAAAATATCATTGGACATTTCTGAAAATAAGGCATTCAATAACTGACTACTAACCTTTTCTTTGCCATTAAAGTGAAATTACTGAACCTAAACATAGGAGCCTGATAAAAATGCTCATTTAAAGGAAAGAAATCTCGAAAGAATCTCAGACAGACTTAGAGGTTTTTGCATCTGAAGTCTTCATATGTG
>NW_015551088.1:285251-292475 GCF_001515605.1 Sinocyclocheilus anshuiensis | reverse complement strand
ATGTGTATATATATATATATATATATATATATATATATATATATATACACATATGATTATATATATAAGCCTCTTCAGACAGCGTGCCAGTAGCATACTGAGTTCTCTTTCGCAAACAAAAGTACACAAAATTGTCAAAATGCCCATTTTTGGCAAGTGACCTCGTAAGCAGTCTTAAATGAGTTAAGAAGTCCTAGATGAGTTGTGAGAAAATCGGATGTGTGTCAGGTTTTAAAGAGACAGCGCTGCTTTTAAAGTGAAACCTGCTGCAGTCTGTTATTGATGGAAATCAATGAGAAATCACTTCCTGTTCTTCTCGCTGATTAACTTTTGTTGCTTGAAAAAAGCTATAAGATAGTCAATTTAGTCCATTTATTCAATGCATATACAATTTATAGTTAATGTGAAGATTGTTTTAAGTTCACTTAAATTAAAAGTTATATTTTTCAAAGCCTATTAAATGTTTAAAATAATGTCTTTGAGTTATACTGTAATGTTGAATGGCTATAATTAATGGCTAAAACTGAGGTAAAAATGCATTTAATAGAGACATTAGCAGTATTGGTATAATTGAGACCGGCCATCATTAATAATAGGCTACTTAGTAAAAAGATGCCATTAAACACATATTTAAAATATACCATCTTTATGTTGTTTCTTCATTAATTTAGAGATTCAGTGTGAAACTATAACAATGTAAATGGGTCAAAGACGTTAAGATGTCCGCATCCAAAGAAATTTACTAAAGTGATTTTATGTCCATAGAAAGAACATTAAACGCAAGTTAAGTGTCTACTTTTAAGGTTTCAAATAAGTTTTTGAAGAATAAAATGTTAAAATTAGGTTGAAATAATGTTACATTGTCATTCAGTGTAACACTTATTGTTATGTAAAAATTCAAACAACATGCTTATTCTGACGTGTACATATTAAAATATATAAAAGAATAAGGGAGCATATTACATTTTGTTTTAAATGAGTAAAAAAATCTTGCTGACAAATGGGCAAAACCTAGGATAGTGGCAAATGTTAAAAATGTAAAATTACAACTAATTAGTATTTGGGGTGAAAGTAATTAGTCTTTTAATATGTCATAAATTGATTTTTGTTGTAAATATGCCTGACAAGATTGTTACACTGAATGACATTTTAGTGGGTGTCTTCTGTAAATCAGGGAAAAATGTATGATATTTATTTTTTTGCTCGGAAAAACAACAACAAAAATACAATTACATGAAACAGAAAACTTTTAAAAATTTTTTGGAACAACAACAACAATTTAAAGCAGTATTGTTTTTTATGCTTAAACCCTTTTTCGTCTTTGACCCACATATATTAATATGCAATTAATTGAGATTGAATACAGAAAAATGTTTGCATGGTAAATACAAATGACAGTCCTTATTGTTAAGCCCTGCAGAACCACACGGCTCTCGCTGAATGTCATGTTGTACACTGTGCATACTTGAATGGCGTTGATTTGTGTTTGTAGTCATCTAAACCCAAAGTGAGCATCCCGCTGTCTGCTATCGTGGAGGTGAGGACCACCATGCCTCTAGAGATGCCCGACAAAGACAACACATTTGTGCTCAAGGTACAGTTCCCTCGTTCTTAGTCATGCACATATGTATGCTCACATATGTAACTTGTCTTTGAGAAGTGCAAGCATGTTGCCTAGTGGATCTAGATCAGTGCTGTCAGTTCAAGCTGTGGTGTTGTGTCGTCCATCGCAGGTAGAAAACACTGCTGAATACATTTTGGAGACCATCGACTCTCTGCAGAAGAACTCGTGGGTCGCAGACATCCAGGACTGCATTGACCCCGGGTGAGTATCTCTGATGCTGGTGTCTATACACTGCTCATAACTGCATAAGAATCAGATTCAGTTATCCCTTAGCTTACTGCTAGTTGGTCCGACTAGTGTTTAAGACACAATCTCAACATATTTAAGTCAAATCAAACATATTTTCACAATGTTTCAGAGCAACTTTACAGAAAGTCATACTATTATTATGCCTATAACAGTGCAAAAATGTCTTGTTTTCCATTACTTACATCTAAACATTCTTAAATCAATATACATTTACTTGAGAAGCAAAATAACAAGATGTTAGGTCTTGTTTTCTGAAAAAAGTGTATCAAAATCAAGTGAGTTTTTCTTAAAATGAGAATAAATATCTGCCAATGGGGCAAGAAAAATAATCCTGTTTTCCCTCTAAATTAAGATTATGTTTATTACCCCGTCGACAGATGTTTTTTCTTGTTTTAAGCAAAAACTAACAAACTTTCAGTTATTATTTTTTTTTTTAGAAAACAAGAATTAATATCTCAAAGTCATTTTGCTTCTCAGGTAAATGTATCTCGATTCAAGAATGAAAACAATACAAAAATACCAAGTAAGAAATCAGGTTTACTGTAGAGTTTTAGTGCTGATATTACTGATGTAAAATGATGATACAAGTGCTCTCCTGATTTAGATCTAGCTATAATGTATTTATAGTGTTGTCTAGCACATATGTGACCCTGCAGCTCAAAAGCAGTGTTAAGTCGCTGGGGGATATTTGTAGCAATAGCCAACAATACATTGTATGGGTCAAAATTATACATTTTTCTTTTTTGCCCAAAATCTTAAGTATATTAATTCAATTCAATTCAAGTTTATTTGTATAGCGCTTATTTTCAAATAGTTGTATCTCGGACCAAATATTGTCCTATCATAACAAACCATACATCAATGGAAAGCTTATTTATTCAGCTTTCAGATGATGTATGAATCTCAATTTTGAAAAAATGATACTTAAGACTGGTTTTGTGCTCCAGGGTCACATTTATGAATGCAGTTGTGAATGTCTGAGCATTTTAAAGCAATTAATAGATTAAGATATTGGTAGGTATCGTTCAAAGTGAGAGGAAGCGATTCTCAAAAAGTAGGAATGAATATATGGTTGCATGTTGCAGGTGGAAAGTCTGATGCTTGATGAAGAGATGGTTTCGTTTTCTTGTAAACCAGTATAATAGCGTCAGCTTAAACGCGTTTAAAACCCTTTTGTTTACTGATGTATAGTGCTTTGAATAAGTAACAAAGCACCAAGTCCATCAGAAACTCAGATCTGTATTCCAGGACATCAGATAACTGTTTTAAAAGACCAAACACTTTCATGGTGTAGTTGCTGAAGCATCGTTCTGTGTTTCAGGGACAGCGGCGATGACATCGAGCTGGCGTCGTGTGCTCACAGCCAACCGCACAAAGACTTCTCGCTGGTGTCGTCCTGTAGCTGTGAGCTGCTGTGTGAAGGTACGCCATCCAGACACGTCCGCTCGCACATGCACAGTCTAAATCAGTAATAGAGCTCTGTATTTATTAATAGAGGCTTCTCAGATGCATGCAGCGTTCTGATGAATTCCGTTTGTGCATATGATGTGTTTCTCGTAAGCTACAGGAAGAGTTGGGTTTATGTTGTGGATGTGTTGCTCAGGTTCACATCGGGGGTGCTCTGTTGCTGCTGATCAGGCGACTGCGGCCCGCTGCCAGGAGCCCCCCGTCACCCAGCACCCCTCACATGTCCCGTTAGAGCGGTTCCTGCAGTCGCCAGAGGCCCAGAACACTAACACACCATCAGGTACATCAGGTTTCACTGACTTGAGAACAGGATGATGACTGTTCTATTTGGGTGCATCAATCTTTGATTCAATGCTTTTCAATTGGATTCTTATACATTTTTAGAAAGATTCAATTTTGTTGAGTTCACTGAGCAGTGATTTTATTCAGTGATTCACTTTCGTAAAATTCTTTAAATGCTTCCCTTGATGTATGTTAGACAGGAAAAGAGCAAAGACTTCACACTGTTTACTGCACCAAAAGTAACTCGAGAAAACTCTACTAGTTAGAGAGCAGCACACACATTAGGCAACTAGAGAGGAAAAATGTCCTCATGCAAATATTACAGCATGAAAATAACAGTCTGGCTGCTTTTAGTTTTGGATTGCAAATAGGAGAGACCTCAGTTACTGATTTTCTTACGTTTCCTGATAATTCTGTTCTAAAATTACAGTACCATCATGTTATGCTGAGTAACGTGTGAACACGATAAAACACACATTAACGTACATTAACAGAGGAGTCACTATATGATGAAGGTAGATTTGGGGTTTTTCATAAATGTCAGGCCGGGGCAAGTTGACACAATTTTATCTGGGCAAATTGTCCTGTGTTTTTTATATGCTGTAACACAATTTATTATTTATGATTTCAGTTGTAGTTTTTGTGTGTTACCTTTTACATCTTGGTGGTTTCATAAATTATTTAGCGTTTCGGAATTATTTTAATATCCAGATGCATTGATAATATTCATTTTCTTATATGATATTTGTGAATATAACCATTTTATTTCAGACAAATATGAAAATTGTAACTAGCAAGAGTAGCTTTGCAGCACATTAAAGCAGGCATTATTTCACAACACATCAGGCCGTTTTATTGATTAGAATGGGATTGATCTTGTTTGTTTTGTGTCAGTCTAGATTCACTGAATTGTTGTTTTTATGTATATATTTTATAGATATAATATTCATGATTTTTATTCATTATTATCCCATCTCCAGAATTACTGACATTTAGTAGTTCCTAGTTTATGACCAACATGTTTTGGGGTGCTGTTTTTTTCCACTTTGTTTTCAGTCTAAAAACATGTTGGGCCAGATTGGGTTCCTGCACCAACAGCATGACAGTGGAAACACACAGACACACGCACACAGAGACACAGACACACGCACACACTCTCACAGACACACGCACACACTCTCACAGACACACGCACACACGCACACGCACACACTCTCACAGACACACGCACACACTCTCACAGACACACGCACACACTCTCACAGACACACGCACACACTCTCACAGACACACGCACACACTCTCACAGACACACGCACACACTCTCACAGACACACGCACACACGCACACGCACACACTCTCACAGACACACACACACTCTCACAGACACACACACACTCTCACACACGCGCACACAGACACGGACAGACACGCGCACACAGACACGGACAGACACACACACACACGTTGGGTTTCCATGTTTTATGGGGACTCTCCAAAGGTGTAATGGCTTTTCTACTGTACAAACTGTATTTTCTATCCCCTTACCCTAAACTTACCCCTTACACAAAACTACAGGCGTTTTTACATTTTCAAAAAACTTAATTCTGTGTGAGTTTTTAAGCATGTTTCCACATTGGGATCTTAAAAATGTCCCCACAAGGTCAAAATTTACCAGTATTACTATCCTTGTGGGGTCATTTGGTCCCCAAAACGTAGGGAATACCAGGTACGCACACAAACACACACACACACACACACACACACACAGCATTCACATTGCTCCTGTCATTCAGGAAGCCCAGGTGAAACACCAAGGGAAGCGGAAGGAGATGCCAGTTTGACGGGTTACCCATGGTTCCACGGGACGCTGTCACGGGTGCGGGCGGCCCAGCTCGTTCTCGCCGGCGGCGCACAGAGTCACGGTCTGTTTGTGATCCGCCAGAGCGAGACGCGTCTTGGAGAATACGTCCTCACCTTCAACTTCCAGGGCAAAGCCAAGGTGAGCCGCGACATTCAGCGCTTCTGACGTCTGAGCAGATATCTGTCATACAACTGCAGGAAGCATGCTGCTATTCAGTGCTTTCAGCAGCTTCCTGTACGAAACAAAATATATGGAAATATACTGGAAAATATAATGCAATATATTAATAAATTTCCACAAATGGGAAACTTGTGCTTATATTTTTCAATATTCTACTAAATATGCATGGACTATGCATATGTGTGATGGGAAGTATATAAATTTAAACTTAGGATTTTGGACAATTCTTGTTAAAGTCATGGCAAATTGACATGTCTAACTTGATAGATTGAGTGCTACATGGTATATATAGCACATAAACAGATGATACACACACATATATGTGACCCTGCAGCACAAAAGCAGTGTTAAGTCGCTGGGGGATATTTGTAGCAACAGCCAACAATACATTGTATGGTTCAAAATTATTGATTTTTCTTTTATGCCAAAAATCATTAGGATATTAAGTAAAGATCATGTTCCATGAAGATATTTTGTAAATTTCCTACCGTAAATATCAACTTACTTTTTGATTAGTAATATGCATTGCTAAGAACTTCATTTGAACAACTTTAAAGATGATTTTCTCAATATTTAGATTTTTTTGCACCCTCAGATTCCAAATATTCAAATAGTTGTATCTCGGTCAAATATTGTCCTATCCTAACAAACCGTACATCAATGGAAAGATTATTTATTCAGGGTCACATATATAAATATGTGTATGTATTTGTGTGTGTGTGTATATGTACTGTATATGTTTCTCCTCACACTGCAGAAAATTATTTTCATACTTAGTATTTTTGTCTGGTCTTGTTTCTGATTACAAATATCTATGACTGACTTAAATGACTTAAGATATTGCCTTATTTTCTGAAAAAAAAATCTAAATTTGTTAGTTTTTGCTGAAAACAAGAAAAAAATATCTGCCAATGGGGCAAGAAACAATCTTAATTTTAAGGGAAACAATCTTATTTTTCTTGCCCCATTGGCAGGTATTTTTTCTTGTTTTAAGCAAAAACTAACAAAATTATTATTATTTTTTTTTTTTTCAGAAAACAAGACTGTTTAGATATTTATACTATGAAACAAGACTAAAATACTAAAGGAAATATTATTTTTTTCTAGTGGCATAATTGTTTACATATATTGCACGTGTTCCCATATAAATATGAATATATATATAGTAATATCTGTTCAAATATATTTATTATTTCTAATAATATCACCAAATGACAAACTGCTCAAATGAACACATGAATAATGAATGTGTTGTGTGACATGTTGTGTGTTTGGCAGCACCTGCGGTTGTCTGTGAATGACAGCGGTCAGTGTCACGTTCATCACCTGTGGTTCCAGACGGTCACTGATATGTTACAGCACTTTCACGCTCATCCCATCCCTCTGGAGTCCGGCGGCTCCACAGACATCACGCTACGCTCATACGTACAAGTCCAGCGCTCGCCCACAGGTACACAGCCACACACACACAGCACACACACACACAGCACACACACACACACACACACACACACACACACACACAAGCAGGTTACACACACTCACACACACACATGC
>NW_015551088.1:262096-284911 GCF_001515605.1 Sinocyclocheilus anshuiensis | reverse complement strand
TGTGGGTTCGAGTCTCGTACCGGCAGAGATTGTAGGTGGGTGGAGTGAATGTACAGCGCTCTCTCCCACCTTCAATACCACAACTGAGGTGCCCTTGAGCAAGGCACCGAACCCCCAACTGCTCCCCGGGCGCTGCAGCAAAAAAATGGCTGCCTACTGCTCCGGGTGCGTGTTCACAGTGTGTGTGCACTTTGGATGGGATAAATGCAGAGCACTAATTCCGAGAATGGGTCACCATACTTGGCCACATGTCACGTCACTTTCACACATCCACAGCACACACACACACACACACAGTATCAGTATTATATAGTATCAGCATGAAGTCTGGTCCACATTGCAGCTTATTCTGTTCAAAGAGCGGCCACCGCCAGAAGCCTGGCATAAAGTGACCAAACACCGTTTGATTTTTATAGTTAGATGCATTTAAATCTGAAGTCGTCTCTAAGAGAGAAGTGGAGTAAACAGTTCAGCTCTCATATCTAGTTTACTTGGCATTAAGCGTCTGAATCAAAGCTCAAAGTTAGAACAGGATTTGTGCGGGTCTCAAAAAGATCTTAAAAAGCCGTAATTCACCCTTCCACAAATTAAGGCCTAAAAAGGTTTTAAATAGCAGCAGAAAGTCTTAAATCCATGCAGTCATGGCATTAAATGTTGCGTGAATCTCTTCCTCAGTGTTTTTGTCTTGTTTCCCAGTACACATATCTAAACATACTTAAATAAAGATACTTTTACTTGAGATGCATGTGAAGTCATGTTTTCTGAGAAACTGAACAAAATGAAGTGAGTTTATGCTTATGACCGTTTCTGATTTAACTAAACCCAAAACTAGTCATACAACTTATTTGCAAAAGGTAACCTACTGCAATAACATAATCCATTTAACAAAGCGTAAAACAAATCAGAGACTCTCATTGAATGCAAAATATCATATTTATATTTAATAAAAAATCAATTAAGCATAGCAACATTATTCTCACCAAATCAAAACACACAAAGACAACCAAAATGTAAATAGAATTGAAGACAAATAATGAATGTCCATGAATGATGAATTAGCTGCAATGGAGTGAATAAAGTCTTATCTGAATTCCAAGTTCTCACAATGTCCAGTGTATCCTCCATCCAATTTGATATCTTAATCCCTTTTCATGCTGTACTCAAGCCTCAAAGGTCATGGAACAGCTGTACAAAGGTGATATTTGCCTGATGAATTGAAGAGAAGACTGTATGGTCAGAGACCATAATCCTCCAGGTAACACACAAAAAGTCCTTCTACAAAAATCAAAGAAGCCATAATAAACAAACAGTCCAACTATTATAATTCAAACACTTCCAAAACCAAAAGAGAAAATAAGTTAGACACATTTCATACTCAATATAACATCACTTACTTTCAGTTGAGCATTAAAACACAGGTTTCCCAACAAGGACTCAAGAAGCATATGGCAAGGCCATGCTTTAGCTTTTGCAGGCCACATTCTCTCCTTCTACCATATGACTTGACTTATACAAAAAACATGTTTCAAAAAAGAAAGGCTTCAAATTTTGAACATGACAAGTATCAAAAATATCAGGATTATCAAGAAAAGAAATAGTATAATTTACAGGGCCCAAACACTTACACACTTTGGCAGGACCTTTCCATTTTGGAGACAGCTTAGCCATGAAACCATCCTCAGCTTTCGACAGAGGGTGGGTACGAAACCAGATGAGATCACCTTCTTTATAGTTAGCCGAGAAAGGAGAGAGATCGTTGCACAAGGTTACACTTCTTGAGATTCAACATAAGACCGGCTTGTTGGAGACAGCTGAAGACTTGATTCAGGTGTTGTAAATGTTCTCGTTCATTTTTCGAATACACTACTATATCGTCTATGTAAACAAAGCAACACTTCCCTCTAATGCCTTTGAGAACACACTCCATCAACCTTTGAAATGATGCTGCAGAGTTTTTAAGACCAAATGGAAGACGCAAGAATTCGAATTGTCCTGCTGCTGTTACAAATGCAGTCTTTGGAATACTGTCAGGTTCCATTTCCAACTGCCAGTATCCGCTCTTCAAATCTAGCGTACTGAATATTGATGCTCCATATAAAGACTCCAGTATGTCTTGGATCTGGGGCATGGGATAACCATCCAAGTGGGTTTTGGCATTCAGGCCCCGATAATCCACACACAGTCTTAAATCACCTCCTTTTTTAGGTACAATGACAACAGGTGAAGCCCAAGGAGAAACTGAGGGACGAATAATATTCTTACTTAACAGCTCTTGAATTTCATTATCAATGAACTGTTGTCTGGGTACTGACACTCTGTATGCTCTCTTCCTAACGGGTATTTCATCTGTTGTGATGATTCGGTGTCTTACCATTTTGGAGTGACCAATTTCGTGAGTACAGACAGTTGGCCAATTTCTCATCAGACTTTCTAGTTGATTTTTAAATTGATCAGTGGAGTCTGATTTCAGGACCAGTTGGTTGATGGATTGTAAGGTTTCTACTGTCATTTGTGGTGTAGATAGTGCAAGATAGAATTGGAGTGAAGGTTTGGAAGATTCATGAGACCACAGCGGAAATCTCTGCACAATGCCATCATCCTTGGGAGAAAAGCAATATTGTAAGTTCTTGAAATCTAATATTATTCCTGACGTCATCAAGAAATCCATTCCCAGGATGATTGGAACGGTCAGATCAGAGTCTCTCATTACATACAAGGTTAACTTGAACATCTTGCCTTGCAGTTCACACTCCCAATCAGATTTTCCTAAAGCTGTTTGACTTTGGCCGTTTGCTAGTAGAAAATTTTGTCCATTACTTGACTTCCATACCTCATGATTTTTCAGTTGCCTCCAGCAGGATTCCTGAATCAAAGAAAGTGTACTTCCTGTATCGATGACAGCTTGTAGGTACCTGTTTCTCAGCAGGATAGGTAAGGTAATCATGTTCGGATCTTGTGGAGTACTTTGGACTGATTGCATTACTCTTGCGTTAGCATGGGGAGGTTTAGGAACTGTTTCTCAGTTAAGTTGTGACTTCTTTCTTTGAGCCTCAGAGTTAACATTATTCCAATATCTTTTTGATTCCTCCAAATCTTTCTCAATTTGTGTTCCAATTCTTACTAATTCACCAACATTTCGTACTGTTCCTCTAAGTAGGCTGGCTAACCGTGGGTTACAATTTCTAAGAATGGACTGCAAAATCTCTTTTTCGGACATATCTTTTTCCATTTTAAACAGAGGGCTCTGTAGTAAAAAGCAAAATCTCGTATGCTCTCTTGTGCACCTTGTTTTCTCTCTAAGAGCCTTCTAGCTGTTTCATCCTCATAGTCTTCATTCAAAAATTAATGTAGGAAGACTTTCTTAAATTGTTCCCAGGTCTGTACATTTCTCTCCTCAGCCACCCACCAATCTTTTGCAGTGTTCTTTAAAACAGAGGTATTTCTCTTCTCAGCCACCCACCAATCTTTTGCAGTGTTTTTTTAAAACAGAGGTAAGGGAAGCTAGTATTTCATAGTCAGACAAGGGTCGAATGGCTAGATATTCCTCACATCTCTCAATAAATGAAACGGGATCATCTTCTTCACTGCTATTAAAGTTTGGGAACTCTATCTTTACAGGTGGAACTGCCGAAAGGCTTCCAGAACCAGACAACTGAGTGTAACTTGATTGAACTTGATAGGTTTGGTATTGAATTGGGAAACTGAGGGCGGCGGGATGGAGCTTTGGGTTGGACGAATTGGAGTTGACTTGAGAGGGATGAGAGATTTGAATTTATTGTCAATCTGGTTGTCTCTTCATTTTAAACAATCTACCATTGAGCGACCTAAGTCTTGGATACTAAGTGTACACATTTCTTTGTTCTGCTGAACACAAAGACTTTAAATTTCCAATGGGAAAATAAGTGGAAAATACACCTCCGGTACAAACTAGGCTAAAAAAGGGGAACAATTTTGCATGTTATTTTCTTTACCGGTATTCTGCATGATTTCTGAATGTCATAAAATGTGACAAACCAATGCAACGTATGAGTTTTTTTCCTTAATCCAATTTTGCCTGCTTGCAATTCAGTCTAATCTGTCCCACCATTTTAATAATGATCTGAAAATATCTTGGTGTAAAGAGCTATTCCTTTTAAATAATAGTCTGTTGCACTGCATGTTCCAGAGTAAAGCATGATGACTCTTAAAGGGTTAGTTAACCCGAAAATGCACGTTTTACTCGCCCTCATGGCATCATAGGTTATAACCGTTTCTGATTTAACTAAACCCAAAACTAGTCATACAACTTATTTGCAAAAGGTAACCTACTGCAATAACATAATCCATTTAACAAAGCGTAAAACAAATCAGAGTCTCTCATTGAATGCAAAATATCATATTTATATTTAATAAAAAATCAAGTAAGCATAGCAACATTAAATCAAATGTAAATCAAATAATAAATAAATAAACCAAATCAAAACACACAAAGAGAACCAAAATGTTGCTCCCCGGGCGCTGCAGCAAAAAAATGGCTGCCTACTGCTCCGGGTGCGTGTTCACAGTGTGTGTGCACTTTGGATGGGATAAATGCAGAGCACTAATTCCGAGTATGGGTCACCATACTTGGCCACATGTCACGTCACTTTCACACAGCACCCACACACAGCACACACACACAGTATCAGTATTATATAGTATCAGCATGAAGTCTGGTCCACATTGCAGCTTATTCTGTTCAAAGAGCGGCCACCGCCAGAAGCCTGGCATAAAGTGACCAAACACCGTTTGATTTTTATAGTTAGATGCATTTAAATCTGAAGTCGTCTCTAAGAGAGAAGTGGAGTAAACAGTTCAGCTCTCATATCTAGTTTACTTGGCATTAAGCGTCTGAATCAAAGCTCAAAGTTAGAACAGGATTTGTGCGGGTCTCAAAAAGATCTTAAAAAGCCGTAATTCACCCTTCCACAAATTAAGGCCTAAAAAGGTTTTAAATAGCAGCAGAAAGTCTTAAATCCATGCAGTCATGGCATTAAATGTTGCGTGAATCTCTTCCTCAGTGTTTTTGTCTTGTTTCCCAGTACACATATCTAAACATACTTAAATAAAGATACTTTTACTTGAGATGCATGTGAAGTCATGTTTTCTGAGAAACTGAACAAAATGAAGTGAGTTTATGCTTATGACCGTTTCTGATTTAACTAAACCCAAAACTAGTCATACAACTTATTTGCAAAAGGTAACCTACTGCAATAACATAATCCATTTAACAAAGCGTAAAACAAATCAGAACCTCTCATTGAATGCAAAATATCATATTTATATTTAGTAAAAAATCAAGTAAGCATAGCAACATTATTCTCATCAAATCAAAACACACAAAGAGAACCAAAATGTAAATAGAATTGAAGACAGATCATGAATGTCCATGAATGATGAATTAGCTGCAATGGAGTGAATAAAGTCTTATCTGAATTCCAAGTTCTCACAATGTCCAGTGTATCCTCCATCCAATTTGATATCTTAATCCCTTTTCATGCTGTACTCAAGCCTCAAAGGTCATGGAACAGCTGTACAAAGGTGATATTTGCCTGATGAATGCATCAGAGACCATAATCCTCCAGGTAACACACAAAAAGTCCTTCTACAAAAATCAAAGAAGCCATAATAAACAAACAGTCCAAATATTATAATTCAAACACTTCCAAAACCAAAAGAGAAAATAAGTTAGACACATTTCATACTCAATATAACATCACTTACTTTCAATTGAGCATTAAAACACAGGTTTCCCAACAAGGACTCAAGAAGCATATGGCAAGGCCATGCTTTAGCTTTTGCATGCCACAATCTCTCCTTCTACCATATGACTTGACTTATACAAAAAACATGTTGCCCTCTACTGCCCCCAGTGGTGAGGAAGATAACAAGTCCTATAACAGGCTTGTGACTGTTATATGCTTAAAGAAGAACGAGCGTCTGTCAGAGGGAATGAAAAATTTTCCATTTGAATTCAGTTGATTTTTCTGAGCCCAGTGTCAAGAGTTGCTCTTGTTTTAATCAGAAACTCTTCATTTTGTCCGTTTTCCCAGAAAACAAGACTCATAATTTTAAGTCATTTTGCTTCTCAAGTAAATGCATCTTGTTTTAAGAATCTTGCACTGGAAAACAAGAAATATTGAGGAAGTGCATCACTTTTTTTGCAGTGAGATCAGATGGTACAGCAAAAGTTACTTCCTTATTCTAGTGGTTTGTATCAGAGCTATTCAGGCCATAAGCTTTTCTTTTTTTTTTTTTTTGTAAAATGAATAAAAAAGTAATGGAGATCTGTCTGCTGGAAATTGTATTTCAAACTTTTGAAGTTTTGTTAAGACATTTACATTTAGAGACCATATTCACGTATCGTGTTCCATTCAATTTATTCCCTAAAGTTCCTTTACCTGGCCTTAAAAAGGTTTTTAAAAAGTCTTAATTTTACCTCCATAAAACCTGCAGAAACCCCGTTAGAAGTGTCATTGTAGTAGTCTGGGAATGTTAATTTCCCTAAAGAGCGACAGACAGTATGATTAAAGCTTGATGTTTTGATGAAACTTCATTTCTGTGTTCTTTACACTATACGTATAACCATAATTGCAGTCATAGATGAAAATCACCTCATAGACCACAAATAGAAGGAACCGAGCCGTTTCTAGAGACCAGAATGTCACAGGCGCTTGAACATTTTTTACATTTTTCGACCAAATTCTTCATTCTGTCGCCTGTTTTGAAGTGCACCAGTAACATGCTTTCCTGCAGGCCGTGTGTGAGTTTCTCCAGCTGACTTTGGCTCTTTTTGCAGTATGTTTTGACTTGTGGTCTGGGTGTGTCTGCACAGATGTGGAGGCTCCTCATATCCCAGCTGCCCAGCGGGACGCCGCCATCTGTTGGGCCGAACCGACCCAGTTGACCCATCAGCTGTCAGACGCGGTGCTGTCGTCCAGCTCGTCCTCGTCTCCGATGGCTCAGCCGGCCGCAGGAGCACTGATGGGCCTCCACAGCCGCAGCAGCAGCGCAGAGAGACTGCTGGAGCCCGGGGCCGGGGCCGACGACTACCACGACAGCGACGGCACGCGGCGGACTCGAGCCGTGGAGAACCAGTACTCCTTCTACTGATGTCCTGATGCTGAACTCCAGTGAAACACGTGCTGCTGTTCTGCTCGGCTTCATGACAGTCAAGTGTTTTTAACTGCTTCGTCAAACCCTTAAACTAGCTGCAGAGCTTGCTCAGTTATTACCACAAGCTGATGTAAGAATGTTTTGCCCTTTGTGTTGTTTCTGATTTGATGCGTGTGATTTACCCATCTTTAGTACTCATAAATGTTCTCTTCTGCTCACCAGGGCTGCATTTATTTGATCAAAAATACAGTGAAATTTTGAAATATTATTATCATTTCAAACAGCTGCTTTCTATGTGAATATCTGCTAAACTGTAATGTATTTCTGTGATGCGCAGCTGTATTTCCAGCATCATTCCTCCAGTCTTCAGTGTCACATGATCTTCAGAAATCATTCTAATATGCTGATTTGCTGCTCGAGAAACATTTCTGATTATTATCAATGTTGAAAACAGTTGTGCTGCTCAATATGTGTGTGGAAACTGATGCATTTTATTTTTCAGGATTCACAGATGAATAGAAAAGCTCAAAAGAACAGCGTTTATTTGAAATAGAAATCTTTTGTGACATTATAAATGTCTTTACTGGCACTTTTGATCAATTTAATGCATCCTTAATGAACACAAGTATTAATTCATTTTCTTTCTTTTTTTTTAAATATTACCCCAATCTTTTGAATGATAGTATATCACAGTTGTATATTAAGCTGCAAAAACTGTGTTCAGCATTGATAATAATCAGAAATGTTTGTTGAGCAGCAAAGCAGCATATTAGAATGATTTCTGAAGGATCATGTGACACTGAAGACTGGAGGAATGATGCTGGAAATACAGCTGCGCATCACAGAAATACATTACAGTTTAACAGAGATTCACATAGAAAACATATATTTTAAATTGTAATAATTTTTCACATTTTTACTGTATTTTTTGATCAAATAAATGCAGCATTGGTGAGACATCTTTCAGAACACATAAACAATATTAATTATTCCAAACTTTTTACCAGTAGTGTATAATTTAGTCCTTTATCTACCAACACAATGAAAATCATTTTGCAATCGTCAAAAAAACATCATGAAAAATGAAGTAAATGATCACCTGAGAGCTGCCATCTTTCACCAGTCACTCCATTAAACTGTTTTCATGTTGAGTCGGTCATTGTGCATTTCTTGGAGTGTTTTAGTTGGTTTGCACATGCCGACAGATGTTCATGTTCTCCTCTGGGTCTTCATTCAGTGACAATAAACGCCTCCACGTTGAGCAGGATGTTTTTAGTTTTCACTAACTGTATCATCATCATCAGGATCCATGCATCTGCATTCTGTAAGAGAAGAGGACTCATTCTCTCGGACCACAGTCACAGTTACATCTTTCAGCTCTCGTCCTGGATTCGGTGAGATCTGAGTGGATCGTCTGTGGTTTGATGATGATGTTTTGGACAATAGAGTTTATTAGTTTCAGATGTGTTCATCAGCCGTCTGTCATCTGTATTCCTGAGGCGTGTGGCAGATCAGATGTGTCTGTTAATCAAATTAAACTTGGGTATGCTAATCATATTATAAATATGTTCACCTGTTTGGCCAGGCATTACTGTAATATTAGTCATTTAGGACATTGATTGAGTTTGGGATGTACTGTTTCTGTTGATTTATACCATGTGATATTTTTCATCGGTAATTTTCAAATTATGTAAGAGTAGACAAACCTTTTAATGGGCGGTGATGACTTGGACATCACTGTACTTATGTGTGATGTTTTCCTGCACAAAGGGCTTCTAAACATCATCTGATCTCATCTGAGTGAGTGTCTTATTTAAAGGGACGGTTCACCCAAAAATGAAAATTCTGCCATTTACTCATCCTCAAGTTGTTCCAAACCTGTGTGAGTTTCTTTCTTCTGTTAAACACAAAAGATCTTTTGAAGAATGTTGGTAACCAAACAGCCATTGACTTCCATAGTATTTTTCCCATTATTTTTTCTATAGAAGTCAATGGCTGCCAGCAACTGATTAGTTACCAACATTCTCCAAAACATCTTCTTTTGTGTTTAACAGAAGAAAGAAAGTCTTACAGGTTTGGAACAACTTTGAGTAAATGATGACAGAATTTTTTTTTTTTTTACAAACATCAGAATCACTGTAAACCCTTAAAACTAGTGTGAACTCAATTTGAACAATTACATTTTAACATAAAACTGTGTTTGCTAAATAAGACTTCTTATGACTGCTTCACTCTCAAGGCAGATGAGGATCAGATTTCAGGAGATTCTCTCGCATCCCCGCAGGAAGTGAAGTCAAACCATCTGACTGGCTGTTTCCTGTTCAGCCCCTGATGTCACATCTGTCGTCTTGTTGAATTGATTTCTGTTGTGTGTGAAGCTGCTGACGTGATTCCCGCTGTCTGTGACTTTCTTCTGTCGTATCTGAAGCACATGAATACAATGCACAGACCTTCACAATATTTGCACAGTTATAAACAGTGACTGAGCAGCATAATGCGTCTGTTTGAGTACATGTACAGCACTTTCCCATGTGTCATTACTCTCATGAATTGTGTAACCCTTAAAAGACAAGCTTTTGTTTCTCATGTGTTTGGTTTGGTTTGGTTTGTGTGCTGTCAAGGGTTTTTGACTGATGTGGTTGAACACCATCTTCATGCTTGAAGAACAGTCTTGATTTTTAACTGTTATGAGTGTATGTACTGTACTTTACCTTTAACTGGATCATTTGTTGTTAAATGTGAACTAGTTGTGTCCCAACAGTTCGGTGTCTCCCAAACCTCATATTGTGAGATATAAGTCAAGCTTCAGATTCAAGCATATGCTACGTGGATGCTTTGGAAAAATTTGGCTAAACGGACAAAACCGATCAATGCAGCAGTAGAGGTCGACCGATTTAATAGTGGATTTTATCGATATGTTAACTGTGGGATAATAAAGTGGGAAAACAGACCTAATTAACTGGCTTTTAAAATCAGCATTGAATGCAAAGCTTCCACTCAGAGTGAAATCGTGCTGATCTTTATTACTAATAATTAATTACACTGTAAAAAATTGTATGATCAGTAAGTCATGGCAATTTATGTTTTTACATTACTTTAACTCGTCAAAATTAGTTGAGCAATTTCAACTTTTTTTTTTTTTTTTAAGTTGGTTGAATGTAATTTAAGTTGAAATGACTTGTACAACCAAGCTGATTATACTTAAAAATGCAAGGCAGCAACTGAACTTAAGTTTTTAAGTTGAAATATGTGGATTTTTTTTTTTTCATGAAAATGTTTTGTAATTATTAAATGATGTACTGAGAAACATCCAAGCCGAATCACAAAGTAACACTTTTCCAAACTGCAAATAACATGAAACAGTTGCAAACCAGACCGAGCGCTTTAAAATAAGTCCAGCAACATATCTTTTTTTTTTTTTATGTAATGATAACATTTGTTGTATGCATATCTTGGCTTTTTTTCCTGTAAATGTTTTAAATCCCCCATGGTTTGAAAAATGGATGAATGTTTATAATCTGGCTTTGTTTATCTGCATACTACCAACAGTTAAAACACACACACACACACACACACAATGTGTACAGGTTAAATTCTCTAAAAACTATCTATCGGTCGACCTCTATGCAGCAGAACGCTATTTATATATAAATGACCATTGGTTTAACTCAGCAGTATTTTCAAACACCACTGTTCCTATGAAACAGATGCTATTTCATTTTTACATGTCAAAAGGGTTTACTAGGGTGGTCCAGAAACATGAAGTTTTATAGTACTTTTCCTCCACAAAGTTTATTTAAACAATTTAGTTTTTTGGTGAATACTGTATCTAGGGGTCACTCAAGCATCAAAAATTTGAGAAAAAATATAGAATTTTTGTATAATTTTTAAGAAGAAGGAAAAAAACGCAATTTGTTATACTGTCAAGAGAACTGTAAAAAAATTTCCATAAAATTTACGGTAAAAAACCGGCAGCTGTGGTTGCCAGAATTTTACCGTAAAAAATACGGTAGCAACGGTTTAGGTTTTACGGTTTTAACTTAAATTTACAGTTAAATACCGTAATTTCATTAACTGATATAATGTTAATATACCAACCTATTGAAGTACTGAAATCTGTTTTGTAGCTTTGTAATACACTGATAACCACCAACTGCAGATGGTGATGAGAAAGTCACATGATGAACCAAAGCCCATCACAAGCAGCTTTTAAATAATAACATATATAGAAGGTGCACAGTGTCATTCACACAAACACTAAACACCATCATGGTAACACACATGAAACTGAAATAATGCAATAAACATTCATTTAACAACATTAGGTGTAACACACAACCCTAATATACAAAACTGATAAGAAAAAACTAAGAAGAAACATAGTTATTTCAACAAAAAAACATCAAATTTGAAATGTAACGCAGGGAATTCTGGAAATGTCAATTTACGGTTATTCACTGTAAATTATACGGTCTTTTTCACTTCAAAAAACGGTATACTACTGTAAAAGTAATGTCCAATACATGTAATGTCCAATACAGTTTTTCACCGTATATAGTAGGGGAATTTACCGTTAACCGTCTAACAGGTTTTTACTGTAGCATTTTTACAGTCTTTTACCGTTAAATTCACGGTCATTTTTTAAAATAAGCCTACTGGTGTAATGGTCAGCTCGATCATGCTGTAATTGTTTTTGCTGAATGCGTTTCTGAGTCAGCAACAACTTGACCAAGCGTTGATAACTTTGGCAAGCTTTACTGGGTTTGACAGACGTACACAAAGCTCAGAGCTGAAGCTGAAGTTGGCTGATGGGGTTTTGCTCACATGTTTTTAATTGGCGAGATTTAGGCAAAAAAGTGCCACTGTCAATAGTGTAGAGATGCATGAAGCAAAGCTCACACCGGAATCACTTTCAAACCAATCAGCTTTCTGATGGTTAACGCAGTGAATCCGTGTTCCTATCTTGAACCCATGCTAAAATCTGTGTTGGGAATTTTTTCCCTCACGGTAAATTCACAATTTCATAGATTCCCTGGATTTCGCCTGCGAAAATTCACCAAACAGCAGTAAATGTGTCTGTAGCTTAAGTTTACAGTCATTATACTTTTTGAGCCACACATGATTATAATGTGAACATTGTGGATCCTTGAGTGACCTCTAAATACACCCCGATCGGCTTGAGAGTTTGAATATGTTTTATTCAGATTGGATCAATCTAGTTTTGTGGACTTGTTCTCGAGGTAGATTTTTTTAACCATAGTTTGATGGACCACCCTAATGGACACCCTCTTTCTGATTCACGGGTTTGTTAGTCATTTCTGTCTGCTGGCACACAGAAGGACCCTTCAGGCTGAGTCCAGATGTGATTTACTGAGTTTGGTGTGAAGAACTTGACTGACCTGCACAAAACATGTGACCCAATCAGCCAACTTCAGCTTCAGCTCTGAGCTTTGTGTACGTCTGTCAAGTTCCTCACAGCAAACCCAGTAAAGAATCTCTTTATAGACGCCACTTTCTGTGCAGAGATGCCATTCTATAGCGTATAAGGTTTGTTTTCAAAGGAATAAACACACTCATTCATCAGAAGTCCTCAGTGCACTTTTTCCTGCCGATTTGAACATGCTTTCCATTTATGAGTTCTGGAATCACATATTTGGGGAGAAAGTACTTTGTGCTTGATGTCTCATGCGCCATGACAGACGTGTGCCAATCATCTTCATCATCTGATGTATTGCAGCTCCAGTTGTAGTTTCCATAAATCTTTCCCTTAGCGTTTATTTAGTCATTATTTGTCTACTACTGAGTTTTATTTTTATATGAATCCTTTATGCTAATAGTGGAATGAGTTTTGAACATTCTGAGATTTTGTATCAAGTTCTGACCTTCACATGAAACTTTATATTTCTGTGAATAAAGTGAACGAAGAACCACAAAGAAAGGTGTTCATCGTAAATGCAGTCACACAGACTGGTTCATATAGTGAGTGTGTAAAGCAAAGCATCTTAAAGGGATAGTTCACCCAAAAATGAAAATTAGCCCATGATTTACTCACCCTCGAGCCATCCTAGGTGTGTATGACTTTCTTCTTTCAGACGAATACAATCGGAGTTATATTAAAAAATATCCTGGCTCTTTCGAGCGCCATGATTTACTCACCCTCGAGCCATCCTAGGTGTGTATGACTTTCTTCTTTCAGACGAATACAATCGGAGTTATATTAAAAAATATCCCGTCTCTTTCGAGCTTTATAATGGCAGTGAATGGGTGTCCAGATTTTGAAGCCCAAAAAAGCACATCCATCCATCATGAAAGTGCTCCACACGGCTAATAAAGGCCTCCTGTAGTGTGTTTGTGTAAGAAAAATATCCATATTTATAACTTTATAAACCGTAATCTCTAGCTTCCACTAACTCATACGCATGTTCGCAAGAGAGTGGCATCCAGTGGATGACATACAGTTCATAAAGTCTTAAATATGGATATATTTCTTGCACAAACGCATCGATTCAATTCAGGAGGTCTTTATTAACCTCCAGGAGCCGTGTGGAGCACTTTTTATTTTAGCATCAAAATGCTAGTATGGGCGCGTCCACCTGTTACTTTTCTCAGCGCTTTTCATAATGGACAAATCACAGTCGTTTGTGATTAATACATAATTATTTGTATTCATTCACCGATGCATAAAATCTCCGTTCGTATATCGAATACCAATCCTTCAAATGAATACATTTAAAAGGGTATCTAGTACATAAATCTCTGGAGTGAGACAAAACATCGTGAGATTTGAGCGTCGCCTGTGGGTGACGTCATCAGCGCGGGCCACGTGCTGTCCTCCACGTGTTGCCCCCGCGGTGTTGTGATCTGCAGTAACCGGTCGCAGGTTCATTTTCGGCGAATATCATCATGTCTTCGAGCTGTCGCAGACCCGAGCATATGGCCCCTCCGGAGGTGGTGAGTGAACGCGTTCAGCTATGTCTTTCTCACACATCGATGACTGGAAAATATTTAGGGTACTTGTTGCTTCACAGAGCCATTAAAGCTTTACTGCAAATGCTTAATACTACGAGTCTTGATCTAAAACCCCACTAGAAGGAGCCTGCGTGTCTGTGAATGAACTGCTGTGTTGTCTGATCGGAGTTCACAGAATAACACATTAATAGGTTCATTCGGTGACAAACCAAATAGTGTTGAATGCCAGAATATTAAATTCCATGGCTGTATGCTTCCCTAGGAATGCACTATCTTGTAGAGGAGGTCAGTTTGCACCCGAGATCTGGAGCTAGATTACAGAAGAGGGAACATGACAGAAATCCCTGAAGCTGATTCATGTAATCTATAGACTATTGAGAGCAAGCTAATGTGCCTCAGCTCGACCATTCCAGTGTGTTTATGGCACTGAGAGTCAGGTGTGTTCTATGCAGTTGTTTTGATAGATGCACGTTTTGTTTCGACATTATATGTTGTTCTTGTTAGATGGGTAATATCTAACCATTTACGTACAGAGCCATATAGATCCCCATATCTCTGGAAATGAATCATATAAGGCCTAAAATTGAAAATACCAAAAAAAAGAAAGAAATGTTAATAGAACAGAATCTAAAAAATATATCAAGATATCTTTAATACTTCTTGAGTTGCAGACATGCAAATTGTGGTGTTAAAAACAAACAAACAACCTTTTCCCATTTTTGAACTGTCACCATTGAAGTACAAATATTCTTAAATGTGTTTTTACTAATAGATCTGCTGATCGCGTGTAAAAAATAAAATAATGCTGGTGCCGTCTTTCTAAAGTGGCTCCAAATGCCAGGTGAAGACCCTACAAAATACTGAATTTAATGGCATTTAAAATGGTCTGTCTTCATCATTTATGCATTTCTCTCACCATATAAAAGTATCAATCATTTTTTTTTAGTGGGGTTCCTCTGGTTGAGTTGACAAGGAATGACCCAATAGCTTAATTCCAACCAATCACAATCTCCTCGTACATTTGGCCATATACTGTGCTGTTGTCTATCATGTGTAAATGCTTGTTGGTTTTATATTTACAGTTCTACAATGAACAAGAGGCCAAAAAATACTCCCAAAAGTAAGAACATTGACAGTACGTCTGGTCCAGTACTTTATGCATGTACTGCCAAGATTGCACATGCATCATTTTATGTTATATGTGTCTATTTTAAACAATGAATGCTACAAAACAGTGGAGTTATTATTCCACTGTAATGTAAGACATAAATGCATGCACATGAAGAGTTTAAGTAAGCCGAATTGAGCAGTATGCGTCTGTGATGTCTGTGCTCCGCAGCTCTCGGATGATAGAGATCCAGACGCAGATGTCAGAGCGAGCCGTGGAGCTGCTCAGTCTCCCCGAGGGTCAGCCCTGCTACCTGCTGGATGTGGGGTGAGCGCTGCGCTGGTTCTGACGGTGCTTCTCTGTATGAATGTGTGTTACACTGTCAGGCTCGTAATGCTGTGTTCACCTGCTTGAATCCATCAGCTGTGGCTCTGGACTCAGTGGAGATTATTTATCTGAAGCTGGTCACTATTGGGTTGGTGTGGACATCAGCACAGCCATGCTGGGTGACTAAACCACACACATGCACACACACACCATTCACACACACATGCACACACTCACACACCATACGCACACACACTCAACACACACTCACACACACACACACACACATACACACATGCACACACACACGTACACACCATACGCACACACACCATACATACACACACACACACGCACACACACACCATACGCACACTCACACTCACACACACACACCATTCACACACACACTCACACGTGCACACTCACATGCGCTCACACACACGCACACACACACCATACGCACACTCACACACACACACCATTCACACACACACTGACACGTGCACACTCACATGCGCACACACACTCTCACACACACGCACACACACATACACACACTGCTGACAGCAAGAGTTTTTAAAACAGGAAACATTGTTTTATCACGCACTGGTCAAATTTTAGATTTTGGGCTTTTTGCCATGACATTTCTGGTGAATAGTGTAAACAAAATAACTAATAGACATCAGCATACTTTCCCAGTTGATTGATTACATTAATTGCAGACATGCAATATTTATTTGCATAAATATGCAAAAGAAGCATTATCTAATTAAATATGCACTTGTATAGAACAAGAATCATTGGACAAATTTGGGTTCAAAATTCTTGCTTCATTTTGTTGGCAAATGAAAGATTTTTAACAGGGGATTTCTCTTTTTATCACTCTATAAATCTGAAAATACTGTCAACAGACAGAAAAACAAATATTTTTCACAATTTGTAGGAATAAAATGTTGTATAAAATCAGGCAAATGATATATGATGAACAAACCCCTTTATAAAACCCTTCAGAATACAGATAGGAATAAAACTGTATGTAAGTACTGCCGAAGTGGAGAACAAACTCACAGCCTGTAAAGATATGTGTTGAAATCTACAGACGCAAATAGATAAAGTGCAATGAAATGAACACTTTAAACACTTTGGATGTTACAAAAAAAAAAAAAAGCCCAAAATCTCAGAATTGACCAATGCATGAAAAAAAAAACAGTTTGTGACTGTAGTGTCTCGCTTTAAAGCTGTTTCGTTAGAGTTTCAAATCCAAAGTGATTTGCCATTGCATGCCTTTTATTCAATCCAGAGATGAGATGAATAAATGCATGACTGTATTAACTGTGCTGTTCAGACGTTGCCTTGCAGCGAGACGTGGAGGGAGATCTTCTGCTGGGAGACATGGGTGAGGGCTTGCCCTTCAGACCGGGGATGTTCGACGGCTGTATAAGGTACGAGCTCGGGAGTTCGTGTCAGTTTGATGGGAGTGTGCATGTTCAATGTGTGCTGTTCTGTCAGTATTTCAGCGCTGCAGTGGTTGTGTAACGCAGATAAAAAAACTCACAGCCCTCCGAAGAGACTGTACCGCTTCTTCAGCACGCTGTACTCGTCACTGGTGAGTTCATCTGAGATGCATGCCTGTATTTGTCAGACAGTGGTCATTATTCTCAAACGTGTGTTGTGTGGTGTTGTGTTGTTGTAGGCCAGAGGAGCACGTGCTGTGTTCCAGATATACCCTGAAAACTCAGAGCAGGTCGGTGTCCAAACTCCACTCTCTGGTTATCGTGCTCTCAGCATGCTGGATTTAGAGTGAATAAGTACAGATACAGACTGTCTGTCCCTCTTAGTTTAGTTTAGGAGAGGAGTTGTGGCAAACAATCTGCTGAAGCCACGGGCTTGAATGAGTTAAAAACAGAATGGCAAGGCGAGAAGGCCCCCAGCAGTGCTGTGTGTAGCACATTACAAGTAATGCGAGTTACATAATCAAATTACTTTTTCAAGCAACTAGTAAAGTAACACATTACTTTTAAATTTGCAACAAAGTATCTGAGTTACTTTTTCAAATCGAGTTACTTTGTTTTCCCAATTTTTTTTAGGGAAATTGGGAATGAGGTGCGCTTCCTTCAAGCTGAGGCTTATTCATGAAAGGGCCTTTACAGCTGCCAAAAATATCACTTTGGGGTTTTTTGTTATTAAAAATAAATAAGTAAGCCCAGCCCAGGTGACAAAAAGTAACGTAATGCAAGTAACACAATTAGTTACTTTTTCATGGAATAATGCAGTATTGTAATGCATTACTTTTCCCTTTCACTACAGTTTCTCTTTGAAAGACTGACGGATGGACATTGTGCGATAGGGCTTTATTTAACCTGGCCAAATGGTCGCATTATGCTACATTATTATTATATTTAGCCAGTCATGACTGTGGACACCATAAACATGCTGATAAGAATATTAACCCTGGTGAACAAGATAAGCCATGATTCTGGGTTTAACTATTAAAAACTGTCAGTTTTAACCGTGGAGTGAACGTTATGTTATTCTACACTCTCCACAATATCATTTGCATCATGATGCAATTCAGGTTCATTTCGAACTATAACGTTATTTCACGTTTTCTTCATTAAAGTTGCTTTGGATCGTTGCATCTGCGGAAGGAATAAATGTAAATGTGCTGAACACTGTATAACAATATTGATAGTGGTGTAGGTTTTATGTGAACCGTTGTTTTAGTCTATTTTTATTATTCTACTTTAAAGGCCAGAGTAATTTTTTATCGCTACATTTATTATTAGATGAATTGACACAGTTTCTACACTAGCATTCAGAAGTTTGGGATTGGTGTGATTTTGAAAGAAGCCTCTTCTTTCAGTGTCACTTCTTCCAGAAATCATTCTAATATGCTGAAAAATAAAATAGCAACATCTCTGATTATTATCAATGTTGAAAACAGTTGCGCTGCTTCATAATTTTGTGGAAACCGTGACGCATCTTTTCAGGATTCCTTCCTTTTGTCTTTTCTGAAAAACCTAATGGAAATTGCGAGATTTCATTTCTTTTTGAAGATCTTGTGAATGACTTCTAGTTTGTGGACATTTGCTGTTTGTCTCTGAAGTCAAAGATGTTGCCATGTTTGGTCTGTTGTACTGCTACAATAATAAAACAGATGACAAAAACTTTTTTTTTTTTTTTTGTTGAATCCGATAGTTATCATTCTTTTTTTTCATACTCTTTTCCTTGTGTATATATAAAACAATTCGCATACGTTGTTGTATTCCTGGTGTTTCGTGAGAGCTGTGATTTAGTCTTCAAAGTGATCTTCTTTAATAACAACAGCAGACTAGGTTTGGTTTTTAAGTGAGGTTTTGTGGTTTCTCTGTCAGCTGGAGCTGATCACGGCTCAGGCCATGAAAGCCGGGTTCACAGGTGGGATGGTCGTCGACTTTCCCAACAGCAGCAAAGCTAAAAAGTAACTATTCAGCTCGATATTTTCATGATCGTTGATCAGCAAACATATCTTTAATTGTAATGTGCTGCAGGATCATAATGAGTGACACTTCCATCTTTTTCACTGTAGATTTTTCCTGTGTTTGTTTGCTGGTGTATCAGGTGTCTTACCCAAGGTGTGTACAGCCTCAGGATGAACACACGCACACACACACACACTCACGCACACAAACACACACTCACATACACACACAACCCACACGCGCACTCGCTCACACACACACGCAAACAAACGCACACCAACACGCACACACACAAACACGCACGCAAACAAACTCACGCACACAAACAAACACTCACGCACACAAACAAACACACACTCACACAAACAAACACACACTCACGCACACAAACACACGCGTGCACACACACACACACGCAAACAAACACACACACCAACACGCACACACACAAACACGCACGCAAACAAACACTCACGCACACAAACAAACACACGCGCACACACACACACACGCAAACAAACACACACGCACACACACAAACACACACGCAAACAAGCATAAGCACGCAAACAAACACACACGCAAACAAACACACGCGTTTTGAAAAGTGGGGACATGGGGTAATGTCCTGAAAAGTCACCTTCTCCTTGTAATACCTATGTCATACCCTTGTTATTATACAAATTTATGTACTCATTTGTCACAAAAACGCGCACACACACACACTCACACACACACGCTCTCACACACACTCACTCACTCACACACTCACGCACACACACACGCACAAACACACACGCACACAAACACACACTCACTCACTCACTCACACACACACTCACGCACAAACACACACGCACACAAACACATGCGCGCACACTCACATACTCACGCACACACACACTCACACACACACAAACACGCACACAAACACACGCGCACACACTCGCACACTACGCAAACAAACACACACGCAAACAAACACACACACGCAAACAAACACACACGCAAACAAACACACACACGCAAACAAACACACACGCAAACAAACACACACACGCAAACAAACACACACGCAAACAAACACACACACGCAAACAAACACACACGCAAACAAACACACACACGCAAACAAACACACACGCAAACAAACACACACACGCAAACAAACACACACGCAAACAAACACACACACGCAAACAAACACACACGCAAACAAACACACACACGCAAACAAACACACACGCAAACAAACACACACACGCAAACAAACACACACGCAAACAAACACACACACGCAAACAAACACACACGCAAACAAACACACACACGCAAACAAACACACACGCAAACAAACACACACACGCAAACAAACACACACGCAAACAAACACACACACGCAAACAAACACACACGCAAACAAACACACACACGCAAACAAACACACACGCAAACAAACACACACACGCAAACAAACACACACGCAAACAAACACACACACGCAAACAAACACACACGCAAACAAACACACACACGCAAACAAACACACACGCAAACAAACACACACACGCAAACAAACACACACGCAAACAAACACACACACGCAAACAAACACACACGCAAACAAACACACACACGCAAACAAACACACACGCAAACAAACACACACACGCAAACAAACACACACGCAAACAAACACACACACGCAAACAAACACACACGCAAACAAACACACACACGCAAACAAACACACACGCAAACAAACACACACACGCAAACAAACACACACGCAAACAAACACACACACGCAAACAAACACACACGCAAACAAACACACACACGCAAACAAACACACACGCAAACAAACACACACACGCAAACAAACACACACGCAAACAAACACACACACGCAAACAAACACACACGCAAACAAACACACACACGCAAACAAACACACACGCAAACAAACACACACACGCAAACAAACACACACGCAAACAAACACACACACGCAAACAAACACACACGCAAACAAACACACACACGCAAACAAACACACACGCAAACAAACACACACACGCAAACAAACACACACGCAAACAAACACACACACGCAAACAAACACACACGCAAACAAACACACACACGCAAACAAACACACACGCAAACAAACACACACACGCAAACAAACACACACGCAAACAAACACACACACGCAAACAAACACACACGCAAACAAACACACACACGCAAACAAACACACACGCAAACAAACACACACACGCAAACAAACACACACGCAAACAAACACACACACGCAAACAAACACACACGCAAACAAACACACACACGCAAACAAACACACACGCAAACAAACACACACACGCAAACAAACACACACGCAAACAAACACACACACGCAAACAAACACACACGCAAACAAACACACACACGCAAACAAACACACACGCAAACAAACACACACACGCAAACAAACACACACGCAAACAAACACACACACGCAAACAAACACACACGCAAACAAACACACACACGCAAACAAACACACACGCAAACAAACACACACACGCAAACAAACACACACGCAAACAAACACACACACGCAAACAAACACACACGCAAACAAACACACACACGCAAACAAACACACACGCAAACAAACACACACACGCAAACAAACACACACGCAAACAAACACACACACGCAAACAAACACACACGCAAACAAACACACACACGCAAACAAACACACACGCAAACAAACACACACACGCAAACAAACACACACGCAAACAAACACACACACGCAAACAAACACACACGCAAACAAACACACACACGCAAACAAACACACACGCAAACAAACACACACACGCAAACAAACACACACGCAAACAAACACACACACGCAAACAAACACACACGCAAACAAACACACACACGCAAACAAACACACACGCAAACAAACACACACACGCAAACAAACACACACGCAAACAAACACACACACGCAAACAAACACACACGCAAACAAACACACACACGCAAACAAACACACACGCAAACAAACACACACACGCAAACAAACACGCACACACAAACACACGCACACAAACACACACAAACACGCAAACAAACACGAACACACACAAACACACACACGCAAACAAACACGCACACACAAACACACGCACACAAACAAACACGCACACCAACACGCACGCACACAAACACACACACACGCAAACAAACACGAACACACACAAACACACACACGCAAACAAACACGCACACACACAAACACACACACACACACGCGCAAACAAACGAACAAACACACACGCACACCAACACGCGCACACACACAAACACGCACGCAAACAAACTCACGCACACAAACAAACACTCACGCACACAAACAAACACACACACACTCACACAAACAAACACACACTCACGCACACAAACACACGCGCGCACACACACACACACGCAAACAAACACACACACCAACACGCACGCACGCAAACAAACACTCACGCACACCAACATGCGCACACACACAAACACGCACGCAAACAAACTCACGCACACAAACAAACACTCACGCACACAAACAAACACACGCGCACACACACACACACGCAAACAAACACACACGCACACACACAAACACACACGCAAACAAGCATAAGCACGCAAACAAACACACACGCAAACAAACACACACACTCACGCACACACACGTACACACACACTCACTCACTCACACACACACTCATACACACACAC
>NW_015551088.1:220838-261826 GCF_001515605.1 Sinocyclocheilus anshuiensis | reverse complement strand
ACACTCACGAACACAAACAAACATACTCACGCACACAAACACACGCGCACACACACACACACACACGCAAACAAACACACACGCAAACAAACACACACACGCAAACAAACACACACACGCAAACAAACACGCACACACAAACACACGCACACAAACACACACAAACACGCAAACAAACACGAACACACACAAACACACACACGCAAACAAACACGCACACACACAAACACACACACACGCGCAAACAAACACGCACGCACCCAAACACACACTCACACAAACAAACACACTCACGCACACAAATACACGTGCACACACACACGCAAACAAACACACACGCACACACACAAACACACACGCACACAAACACACACACACACACACACACACACACACACACACAAAAAAACTAACCTTAACCTTACAATTAATTTAAAAATAAACTTAATTTAATATTTACAATCTTAAAACAAGTATTATGTTATGAAATTATGCACTTTAGTTTTAGATATTTTTTAGAGATTTTTACTGCCAATTTTCTTTGAGGTTATTAAAATTAAAATTAGAAAAAAAAAAACTGAGTGTTTCTCTGGTGAAAGTGAAGGAATAATGGATTATTTTCATCCCTAAACATGAGATTCTTCATTTTTGTCTCATTCACCCAATTAGACGCAGAAACGTTTTCAACTAAACTTAACCCTAATAATTAACTTAAAATAAACTGAATATTTATTCTTTAAAAAGTAGTAAAAGCAGTATTTTCTTATACAGTTTTGCATCTCAAGTAAATTTATTTTGTTTTTGATATTTTTAGATATTTTTAGTGCGAATGTTTCATTAAATATACATCGTTGCACAGCTTATTGAAATTAAAAAAGAAAAAAGAATAATGGAATATTTTCACACTTAAACATATAATTCTTCATTTTTTATTATGTCATTCACCCAATTAGATGAAGAAATGTACTTTTAATGAAACTTAACGCTAACAATTAACTTAAAAATAAACTTAATTCAATATTTATTTTCTCAAAACAAGTATTAATTTACACAGTTTTGCATCTAACGTAAATTTCTTTTGTTTTACGTATTTAGATATTTATGCTACTATTGATACATTGTTTCACAGGTTATTAAAATGTTGCATTTCTGCAGGAAAAAGTGTCTTTTTTTGTGTCGTTCACCCCAATTAGATGCAGAAATGTTGTTTTAAAGTTAATTTAGTCCCTGATCTGATGATTTTCTCTAGTTCTCGTACTTGCGGTTTGTTTGGCCAGAATTATTGACTGGTGATTTTATCTAGATGTTCATTTTCTTTATTAAACATTAAAGGAAATCATTTTCTTTATTTACTGTCATTATATTTATGTTTTGGCTGTTTTAGCACAGTTTCTTAAGATCGTTGTTTAAACAGGAAAACTAACCTCAAACCGAACAATTAACTAAAAATAAATAAATAAATGAATAAAATTCAATAAAAAATTTTTTATACAATGTTGCATCTCAAGTAATTTTGTTTTAGATATTTTTCTGCTAATGTTTCACTCAAGATACATTGTTACACAAGTCAAAATGTAACATTTGTCAAATTAAAATTGGGAAAAAATGAGTGTGATGAAAAGTGAAGAACTGATGCAATATTTTTCATCCCTAAATATGCTATTATTCTTCTTCTTTTTTGTCATTCACCTCAATTAGACAGAGGTCTCTAGTTCTCTTACATGTGGTTTGTTTGGTCAGAATGATTGACTAGTGATTTAATCTACTTGTCTTTTCTTTTAACACACAAACACACACACACACACACACACACACACACACACAGACACGAGTGAATACAGCATGTTCATGATGAGCTTGTTTCTGTTTTTCAGGGTTTAGGTTCAGAGTCGACTGACAGAGGCGTATCAAATCAGGCTCAGTTCACAGCACAGAGGTAAACATGAATATATTATTTCACCCATATTTTGACATTTTATTTTCACAAACATTATTTGAAACATTAAAGTAGACACTTTACTTGCGTTCCATGCATATGAAATCACTTGTAAATTTCATGTGATGTGAACAGCAGTGTGGGCTTTGACCCTTATACAACTTTATGACGATCAGGTTTACATTTTGAATTTTCAAGCAACATACTTCATACTCTGTATTACAGATCACTGTAGCATGTGATTTCTGGCACTAAAGTGAACAGCGGGTGCTGTATGTTTCCTCACTGTCTGCTGTTTCTAAAGGTCCCGTTTCAGAAATATGAAAGGAAAGTCTGTGAAGAAGAGTAAGGACTGGATCATGGAAAAGAAGGAAAGACGACGCCGGCAGGGGAAGTATGTTTAAGCTTTTGTTACTTTAAATGTTTCACTGTATCGGCTTAACAACTCATTAACTGTAGTGATCTGCTACTTCCACCATTATACTGAATGCATCGGTTCTTGTCTTCAGTGGACAGTTCCTGTTTATTCACTGCTGACAGAGACAAGTAATAAAGGATCTGGAAACTGGAAACACTAGGAAATCCTTTGAGAAAGTTATGCCATTTTTAGAAAGTGCTCATTGTTTTTAGCAGTTGTTATATATCTGATTTACTCTTGATGTTCAGCTGTGTTGTGTCTGTTTCTCTTCTCTCAGGGATGTAAGGGCCGACACGAAGTACACGGCTCGTCACCGAAAACCTCGCTTTTGATCCCTCGACTTCTTCATGTGAGCGTCTCGCCTTCACTGCAAGTACAGTAGACTGTGGGCTATTCAATCTCCTGGATCCAGTTACGACTCATATCTCTATTGACCAATCAGAAGCCAGAACTATGTGCTTTGAGGAAATATATTACAGAATAGTAAACCCATGTGGAGAGAGCCTTTTATAAAGAAACAATTAAAGGACTTGTCTTATAGGAGCTGCATGTGGATTATGCTTGAATTAACAGAAGCCGTAATAAACCAGATTTCATCTTCTCAGTTGTGATTCTTAAATAAGCGTGCATATAGTTTACAGTGAACCTGGAGCAGTGCATTATCTCCAGCAAATATGTTTCAAAAAGAGCTTAAAGGTCACTTACAAAGACCATGTGAATGCAAGAGATTTGGGTTGTTTATCAAGATTTAATGATTTGTGCATTCATTGAATTTGACATTGAGTTTCATATTTTTTGCTGTGGTGCAAAAAAAGCTAATTTCCCATATTAACCACTAAAATAAAAGTACAAGTTTTATTTTCATTAAGACAAGTGTAACGTGACAATTCACATGCTGTTTGTTTGTATGAAGTAGTGTGCCAGATAACATCATAAATGATGAGTTTTCATCTGCGCTGTAAGCCTGAAGTGCTCTTTACTTTAAACATGTATTTATAAGTTCTCAGCATGTGTTGTACACAAGTAGTGTATACTAACAGTGCGTAGGGCGCCAGCAACAATAACACGAAGTACAGTTTCAGAGTTTGTAATATTTTCCAACAGAATTATTGTTTTGTAAACATAAAGTGAGCACAATGGCATACATTTTAAGTAAATTTATATTTTCATGATTTTATACCTGTTTGATTGCATTTACAAATAAAATGTAAAAAAAAAAACAAGGAGGGTTACATTACATTAAAATAACGTAAAGCTTATGCTGGCTAATATTACACCATTACATGCAATTGAAGTTTTACATTTTCTTAAAGAATTCACATATACATCAACATAGTTCTTGAAAACAAAAAGGAATGTAAAATTTGACAAGAAATAGTAAATATAAACTTGAAATGAGAGGGGTCACCAAAAACACTTTTTCTGGCAAATATAGAAGTTTGAAGATCAATTCTTTTTTCTTTTTTTTATCAAATTTGAAAAGTCAACCCAAAATACTTTAGCAAGTTTATAATTTACTGGGTAACCGTTATGAGTAATTTTAATAGAGACTTCAGCTGCTTTTTTTAGAAAAATTGTCAAAGACGCCAGAAATCTTCTCATTCTATATCATTAAACTTTACACAAGCAGGTAAAGAAATCTGAGATCTGTTAAGAGCTGATCACATTCTTCGTTTGATGTGCTACTGAAAATACATTAGTGTTGTCTGAAATAGGAGGAGAGCATGAAGGATCTGTAGGTTTGAAATGATCACCAATTGCATACCTTCTTGGGGGAGTTGGAAAAATAATTATTGGATTACAAAATTGTAAGAAAACAGGACTAATAGTTGATCCACTAAAGGAGTATTCTTATCAAACCAATTATGAAAAATAGTGATTTTTTTTTGTTTATGTGGAGAATAAATGGGATGGATTTTTCAGTCACTGTTATATATTTTCTGAAATATGAGTCGTGTTTTTTATCATCTGAAATGTGCTGCGTCTTACATTCCAAAGCAACTCGTATGCAATAGGCAATTAACGTCAAGCAACCAAAACATGTGCATCGCATGCACACATTTGTACTGGTGCAGAAAGAGACACATAAAGCCTCGTGCATTTCACACAGGCTGCTGGTTTCACTTTTGCTTTAAATAACCGTATATAGGTTTGACGTGTAACATAAATGTTGTTTTTAGTGAATGTCCCTAATGTTTTTTTTGCTTGTTTTATGTTTACGATTAAGTTATGCATGTGTTAAAGGAGCGAACAGCAATCAAGATCATGCAACAGAAGTGCGCGCAGTCTCTCGCTCTCTCTATCACAGAGTAACTTTAGTAACTTGTGCATTGATTTACTTAGCCTACTTGCTTTTGACATGTCCGAACTACAAACGTTCCAGTGATGTCTGTGAGAAAGAGATATTTTGGCTCGTGCAGTCTACTCATCAGGTGTGAATATTGAATGTTTAACATTCTATTAATTACATAGGCCTACATGTACTTCATAGACATCCCTAATCTCTAATAACTCCATTCTGCTCTGCTTGTTCTGCTGTTGGTGTTTCTTTGTCTGGACCAGTGTTGGGCTACTTACTCAAAGAATGTAATATATACTAGTTACTCCTTTCAAAAGTAATATTGTTACTTTACTTACTACTTTCTGGCAACAGTAATTAGTTACACTACTAGTTACATTACTTTTCCTTCACGCCCCACAGAAGTTACGGCCCAACACTGGTCTGGACACAGCTCTGTTCTCATTAGGGTTGCCACCTTCAGCAGGCAAAATAAGGGACACCCATGACTCCCCAAGGACACAAATAATCAGTGAGGAACTCATAGCTCAACAATAAACCATGAGAAAACATGCTCAAGTATATAAACTTGCAGCAGAACACATTAATATTGTTATTTTAAATTTGATTATTTATAATTATTTATTATTATTATTATGATTAGTCTTTTTTGACAGTTCTGCAGCTGTTACCTGGATGGGATGAATTTTTATTATTTATTTCTTTTTTAATTAATTTTCTTGCATTAGGACTACATTATTATGTAATTATTTGTCCCATTTTTATCTAAACAATTTAGCATTTTTTATTTTTTTTATTGTATATGACATATATGATTATTTATTATGTATATATTTATGATTAATATCAATGATAAATTAATAAATAGGGCCTAACATTAATTATAATATATTAATTTATCTGTCTAATCATGTCTAAAAATATAATAATTATGTCTACCAAGCTCTGATAATGTATGGAATATTATATTAACAGACTACCCAAAAAACAATAGGCCGATACCTTTAGAAGCACAGATGTGTCTGTCACTTTAAAGGTTGTTCTAAACCTTCAGTCGGGGGGCCAGTTCTCCTCAGGCCAGACCAAACCAGCAGTTCAGTTCCAGGCTGCAGCAAAGTCAGATTGTGCAGAGGACTCAACTAAAGTTCTTTCTTCTGTTGAACACAAAAGAAGATACTTTGAAGAATGTGTCTCAACTAAACAGCTGCTGGTTGTAACTTCCATAGTAAGGTAAAAATTGGGGTCATTGGGGACCAGAAACTGTTTGGTTACCCACATTATTTAAAGTATCTTCTTTTATGTTCAACAGAAGAAATAAATTATTACAGATTCGGAACAACTTGTGGGTGTGTAAACGATGACAACATTTTCATTTTTGGGTGAACTTTATTGCACTTCAAATAAGCATGTTGGGAATACGAATGTATTATAAACATACTACTTGAATTTCAAGTATATTTTTAATACATTTAATACTATGTCTTTTTCACCTGGGATCCCTTTAAGTCAGACAGTCCACCGTGAGCAAGCTTCTCTGCAAACTGTGCGTTTATCATTAGTTACAGGACAGACCCATTAAAGGGGTCATATGATGCGATTTCAAGTTTTCCTTTGCGTTTGAGAGAGGCGGGGCATAGAGGACCTACAATAATGTACAGTATTTGAAAAATAATGTGTTTTTTGAACATTAAAGCATGTCAACATATTCTGTTACACCAAATACACAAAATAATGATCTTTAAAAAAGCATCATATGACCACTTTAATAACTTTCCCGTTCAGCCCTACGTCTGGAAAGTCTTGTGTTCAAAGGGCGAACGTGAGCTCCAGATGTTTTAAACCGTGCAGGTTTGTTTACCGCATGCTGCGCTCGTGTGAAAGGGCTTTAACGGTGCACGTTCTGGGGATAAAATGCTTAGACTAGTCTTAAAAAGTTAGCCATCTAATTTGTTTTCTTCTAGACTGGTCATATAGTCAGTTACAAAAACGTAGATTGGCCCAATTTTAATAAGAAAAATGAGACTGATTATCTCTTGGCTAACTGCTAGTTGGTCAACTAGTTCTTAAGACATAGTCTTAACATAGTGGCGATGTTTATGCAACCGGCCCCTGGAGACTCGTTGCTATGGAAACAAAGACGCCAAAATCACACGCAAATGAGCTTCTCTAATACTTCTTATGAAATTGATTTCATTATAATTGCTATTAGTATTATAAACAGGGCAAAATACTTATTTGTTTATTCAAATATGTGTTGGCCTTTGGACAAATCGTGTCCCGTATTGATTTGACACGGGACGCATCATTTTACCTTTAAATACGGGACGATTACGTATTTTAAGGGACGGGTGGCAACCCTAGTTCACATGCTGTGAACTGAGCATTTTAATGAGTACAAGTACGAGTACAGGATACCAGTATCGTATCGGTGCATCCCTACTTTTCAGCATTCTGGCGACCAGGAGGGAGTGTAATGCATGCAGGTGTCCTATTCAGCTCCCGGATGGACACGAGGCATGAATCTTGTGCCTGAGCTAAGCCCATGCAAGGTGGTGCTTGATAGACCCGGCTGTCAGCACAGTTCTGCACACAAGGCTCCCTGCAATGCTGACCGCTGTTCCTGCTGCCCTTCTGCCGCTATCAAACCGTGGGAGCAACCTCATGCTGGCTCAGCATCCACGTGAGCCATGTCTGCCGATGCCTTCGCTCTCTTATGCCGAAGACAGTCTGCGGCCCTCTTATGAGGCTTGTGAGCTGATCTCCTTTGGTGCCTTGGATGATGACGCCATGTCCACCACAGCCTTGGAGAAAGACGACCGGTGTTGCGGGTCTCTCAAGGTTTTTCTAACTGGGTTCGGGCCCATTACACTAGAGCAGAGGTCTCCAACCCTGCTCCTGGAGAGCTACCATCCTGCAGATTTCAGCTCCAACCCCAATCAAACACACATGAATCAGCTAATCAAGGGGTTCGGGGTTACTTAATAATTACAGACAGGTGTGTTTGGAACTAGAGGTCTTCTCGGGTCCTAAAATCTGCACCCGACCAGAAAAACTTCTGACCCGAACCCAACGTGCATTAATTTTTTTATTAAAAGACAAACCCAATGAAATTAGACCCGAGTCTAATCCGACTACATTTATTTTCGAACCCGACTGGACCCGAACGTAAACGGCATTGACGTGTGCACAGCCTGCAGTCTGTAAAGAAAAATCCCAGTGTCCTGCTGACTGATTTGGCCGCTTCTCCATTACTTTGATTTATTTAACATTTATTTAATTTACTATTATTACTTTATATTATTGCCTGCCTGATGGATACAAGTTATTTCTGAGTTCGGCTTTCAATTGTGGCAAGTGGATTGGAAAAATAAACGTGATAGCTCGATAAAAATTAAATCGATAGCCTAATAAATCAGTAGTGTTGTCTGCTCTGCAATGCTTTTTACCTCATCTCCGGCGAAGGGATTCTGCACACAGAAAACTAAAGCTCTGCCCTGCCCTGCATGAACACCCACCATAATGTAGCGAGTGACTTTGATGGATCTCTATAAGATGGATTTCTGTGTGCGAGGTTACAAACGTATGTTCCTTTTCTATGAGCATTTCTCAAAAATGCACTTAACACCAACGTGCAAGTACATTAAAGGGATCGGGTCCATTTGGAAAAAGCACATTTAGTTTAAATTACCCGAAACCTGAGGCAGCTAATACCGAACCCGACCCGTGTCCGAGGCACTCGTCAAAGTTTTGAACCCGAATCCGCTCGGGTCTCGGGTCGTACCTCGGGTTTTCGGATCCGAGTGGGCCCGTGACGATCTCTGGCTGGAACAGGGTTGGAGCTGAAGTCTGCAGGATGGTAGCTCTCCAGGAGCAGGGTTGGAGATCCTATATCCTATCCTATGAGATGTCTATTCGGGACATTTGCTTGGCTGAAGATTAATCTTCTCAGAATACCTTCGCTAGGTATTTCAATTAGGAAATCTCCTCTTTAGCACCACGCGTGTTGTCTGTGCAAGTGCATTCAAGCTACACAGCTTTTGGCTGCTTACATATGCCTAGGACACGCTAATTTTTGTGGTTTCGACTACGTTGTATAGCACTAAAATTGTGTTTGCATACATAGTCGTGGAAATGTGCTATGTGGAGAAGCAGCTGATTGCATGTGTTTTGTTCAGCTGAGCACAATGAATAATATGTAAACATGAGTACACAACGTGGCTGTCTATCCTTGTTTGGTTCCTGCCGAGGTTGGCATTTGTGCATCTACTTTGATGCCATTATGATAATGCTAGCGCGGCTGTCGTCATTAATTATTGATTGATTTTATTGTTTGATATGGTTGTGTAGCGCCAGCAATGCTGCCACTTGCTCAAAGCAATGCTTGTTTTATGTGAGTTTATATTGGCTCACTCCCAGTTGACTGACAAAGAGGGTGCCGGTGTTCTGACGATTTGTGCTACTCGCTCAGATTGTGCTACCTCCCATTAAAAAGATAGGTAGCACAAATCGATAGCGAAAAATGCTACCTTTCAGATAGTGCTACCAGCATCTTATTCATGTGGTTTGAGGCTTTTTAAATGTCCATACCTACCCGTCCACACCTACCCTTACCCTAAACTTACCTTTAAAACAAAGGTGCTTTTGGTAGCACAATCTGATAGGTAGCATGTTTCGTCGGTACACCGGCGCTGATCCCGTGTTCTCGCCAGCCTCTTTGCTCTAGTGGTTTCCACCAGATCCGCTATGGCATGCTTCGAGTGTTCGTGTGGGTATTTGGTTTATAACCTATCTTTGACACGCTGCTGCTCTGGCTTATATTGCGACTCGTCCCTCACTTATTAGTCCGGTGGTTGCTGAAACAGACCGGGATTTTATACGATTCCCATAGCGTCAGCTACTGACGCAATGTCAAGTGAACCAAACTTGAAATCTCTGGTAACCTAACATATGCATGGTCCCTTGAGAGGAGGGAACGAGATGTAAGTTGCTATGTTCCAGTCTCCAGAGTCTTACAAAAGCAGTTTCTGAGACAATGTCAATCCAGTGCCATGTTATATAGCGAATGGCTCCACCCACCTCACGAGCGCTCAATCATGATTGGTCTGTAAGGTTTACAGGCTCAATGCAATAGGGCTTCAGTAATCTTGGAGAAAGATGAGGTTTCCCCATAGTGTCAGCTACTGACGCCACGTCTTGTTCTCCTCCTCATCTCAAGAAACCATGGTTAACTAGGTAAACCAAAACTTAATATAATTGCATTAATTAAATTGGGAACAATGTGGATAGGGCTGTGAAATACAGTAACACCATATTAACTAAAGTAATTAACACTTAACGTATGCATTTCGTTTTAAGACACTGATATATAGATTAGTCTTCCCTTTGGTGAACCTAGTGATGCTACAATTTGACTTTTCATGATGCGCTTCAGGATCACTTGGAATGAATGCTGAAGCAGGAGCGTGCGTCGCGTGCGTCGCGTGCGTCGCGCGCTGTAGGGGTTAATGACGCGTCACAGACTGTCAGCGTACCCAGCTTTCAAAATGACGCTCTTCTCTGCGAGCGATAAACGCGTCACACTGACTCAATGCAACATGAAGGACCGCACACAAGAGCTCAGACATGTAAGTATGATTAGAATTAATTCAGTCAGGCTGAACTTTATATTGATGCTCTATGGAGGACAGACGCGCATATATTTTATACAGACGACAGCGATTTCATATTTGATCACTTCTCAGAATCACAGATCAGTAGTGATGGTTAAAGTTTGTTGTGCAGTAGTTGTAATTAAGGTCGTTGTGTATCGTGGGTGAATATGAGATGAGCACAATGAACACGTTTATGCATTTATACTGACCTTTGGACAGAATAATGAAGTTCCTTTATTTGAGTTGAATAGATTGGAAGAGACGCGGTCAGGTGCAGAAAACATCATTCATGCGTTTTATTACGATTTATTTACCTTTGAGACTGGAATTGAATAATGTTACAATTAAAAGGGGTTTATGTTCGTGTAGATGACAAAAGTACTAAGTGCTTATTTGCATATACAGCAAAAGACATATCACATAGAGCTGAAAACTGATTCAACATAACAAAGTTCAGTGAGCAGATGTGACCGACTAAGATGATACATGATGCAGTGATTTTCTATAATGGAGAGATCTGAGTTGAGCACAGCAATCATTAACCAGTCTTTCCTCACTATCACTGAACAAACAGATGCATGGCATGTATTGACTCACTGGCTTTAGTGTGTTGACAAGTGAAATGAAAAAGCCTCGATTACTTGATTACAACTTTCTTACCTTATTCTTACTTTATATGCATCATCTTTTATGCCAAATTCTTCCCAGATAGCAAACTGACTCCGGAGCGGATCCGTATCTGCAAAACGGGTCCGTATTGGAGTCCACTTGCACAGCGGACCGGATCCGGATCACATAAGGATTACGGATCCGGACCCGTTTCCACTAATATAGTGGTTCATCCGGCCCGGATCCGAACCGGACCCCTTCATTAAGTGGGTCTATATCTTATTCAAAATGGGTCATGTGGCCAAAACTAGCTATAGAAATATCTAAAAATAGAGCTGACCAACATTATACAGACTAGATTTCTCTAAAAGCTTAAATATTCCACGTGTTTCTCTTTATTATTAATAATAAACCATAAAACCATTCAAAACTTGAAAAAAATCTCAACTTTCCTTAGCCATGTAACAATAAAACACTAATTTAACACACACAAAATATAAAACACAATAAAAAAGTAGGTAATTATTACAGACTGTAAATACATTGAATAGGTTTTACAGGAAAATAACATGCAGCCATAAGTTGTACCAAAAACATTGTTTTATTTCATTCAAAATTTTAGCTCTAAAAAAAGACAATAGTATCGACTCAGTTCAATAACTTTGTAAAGTTAATCTTTACGAATGAATTAGTTCAATTCAGCTATAAGCAATTCTACAGCAGACAAAAAAAGTGTCATTATTCACTTTGAGTCAGCTCGATGTTGATTTAATTATGTTCAAATGAGTGAAAATGTTGCAAAATTCACAAATTATGAAACAAAGATGATTCGGCAATAAATCAGCTCTGGAGAAAACAGTGATGTCATCATCCAGCTCAATTCGGATCAAGTTTTGTCATCATCCAATAGTGTCAGTACCTTCAAATGAATAATATTACTGAATGTTCAGTGTCTTTTAAACCCCAAATAAGCAAGCCAGAGGTGACAGTGGAACCCAAACTCCACCAGGTGACTGAAACGGAGAAAAAAATTAAATCTTGGGAGAAACCAGGCTCCTCTGGCTAAATGAACAAAGATTATGATTTCAGGCTGCATCACTAGTCCGATTATGGACTGATATCATTCAGAATATTTCATCCAGCTCCTCGTGCTTGAAGATCAGGATACTGCCGTTTAGCCAGTAGTAGATGACTGTAAGCATGATAAAACTGCATTGTGGTCATAGCAGCTCCTGGCTTGACTCGTTCATTGCTGGCCATAGGGGTCTGTGCAGAGGGCTTGTCTGTTTCTCGTGGTCTTTGCTCAGTGCCGATGTAGTTCTCTGTAGATCCCACCTTCTCACGTGCCACGATTGGTCGATTATCTACAATGCCTGCATGTTATTGGTCAAACTACTTTTTGATCATTACCTTCAGCAAGGATGAAAACAGGAAAACAAAGCCAAAACCTGGATATTTTAGGCAATATAGAAATCCTGGCCAGGAGGAAAAAGAGCACGAATGGTTACCCTAAAATAAGTAACAAGCATCGGGTGCTGACTTTTTTCTCACAGCACTTGTAATCACACAAGCACATTTTCATACAAAATTTCATGAAATCTCATAGCAACCACCAATTTTCATGTTTTAATAGGATACACATAACTACAACCCCTAAAAACAAAAGTGTACCTGCTGACAAAGAAGTTTGACGTTTGTGCTTATTTGCTTGAAGATCTCTTAAGTCTAAATGGTAAACATAATGCTACAGCCAGAAGCTGGTTAGTTTTCTTCAGGGGTCTCCAAACTCCAGGGGCCCGTTCTTCGTACGCCGCTAACTCAGTTAGCTGGATTTGATTGTTGATGATTTGGCATGATCTTGGATTGGTTGGTTCTTCAAAGCTCATCCCGGAGTTGCTGTCATAGCAACAGCTCCGTAAGCTTAAACCTGCTCGGGAGCAGCTTATTTCATGTAAACAAGATTAGATTGTATCTTTTTAAGCAGAATTGATATTTAAAATCTGTCCGCTACCACTGCTACAAGAGTACCCTACTAATCCAGGGACAATAATTTAAAATAATCATTTAAAAATTAATTTAAATATAATAACAATGTTGTGTAGTCTTTAATACTATAGACACAGCCAGCTTTACTCACTGAAAGATTTATTCGTCATAAAATTATTACATCTTAATTGCATTCGAGTCTTACACACATGCTATACAGATAGAGTCGTGCATTAATTTGAGTGATGACAGCTATTATGGGAGTGGCTTGATGGAGCGCAGGAGATGCAGATAACATGATCTTATCCCTTAAGAAACTTTAATTAATGCTGTCACGTAACAAATCTGTTCAAATATAAAATTATATAAAGTTTATCGTCAGGTGTCTTTTTTAATTATATGACGTCATTACAACAGTGATATATTTACAACAACAAATGTAGGGAGCTCCAAAGTTGCAAACGTATATAAAAAGCAACAAACAGTTGCTTTGACTATATCATATAGAAATATATGACAAAAACCTGAAACTTGCATTTTTGCCCCCATGGGCCCTATCATACACCCGGCGCAAGGCGCGGCGCAAGTATTTTTGCTAGTTTCAGCCCGACGCAGTTCTCATTTTCCCGTCCTGCGCCGCGTTGTTTAAATAGCAAATGCATTTGCGCCCATGGGCGTGCTGGTCTGAAAAAGAGGTGTGTTCAGGCACATTGTTGGTGCGTTGCTATTTTGAGGAACTGAAAATAGACTGCGCCATAGACCAACTCAAACCTAGTCTAAAGTCTGGCGCAATATTTTTTCTTTGTTATTTAAAGAGCGCGTTAGTAATATACGCCTATAGGCGGGTGCACAACGAGCGTACACTTTGCTTATTACACACACAGGGATTTTTATTACACAAACATTTTTAAAAATGAAAGATTACATTCCGCTATGTAAATAGCGAACCCGCCATGGCACGAGTGCAACTGGCTTTTAAAGGGAATGGGAGATGAGACTCTGATTGGTTTATTACACGTTACGCCCAAAAAACACCCATTACTCATTAAGAGAATAGGGACAACCCGTTTAGACCGTTTTCCCGTCGTTAAACTAGCAAAAGTGGATTCGGACACGCCCTGAGTGCACCTGCGCCGTGCGCTTTAGACCATGCGCTTAGATCGTTAAAATAGGGCCCCATATCTTGAATTTTCGAGGTCATTCTAAATGCAGTGTGAGGTACTAAGCTACATTAGTGAAAGTGTGCTCTTAAGGCGTTTTTGTTTGGTTTTGGAAAGTGAGTGCCATACAATTCACTGTACTCTCACAACTGAGACACACAGGGTGAAGCCGTGTTTCCTGAGGGTTGTTTATATGTGTTTTCAGGGCATATGGAGGTTGTGTTTTAAATTAAGACTCATCTGTCTCGAGCACACTCACTTCCATTCATTCTCTGTGCTCTGGTTATTCTCAAACACATGCTGATGAGCCTTATCAGTTAGCAAGTATTACAGCAATTAATCATGAGTACTCTTTTATATTTTCATTTATTCTGTTATACACACACAGACACACACACACACACACACACATTTGAAAATGAATCAATTTGTTTGAATTTGACTCTTAAAAGTTTGTACAAACCCTGTTTAAAGTATTCAAGATTTAGCAGCAATGGAACTGAAGCCTCTAATGAAGCAGCATTAGATGTTGGTGAAGCATAGGAACCGTTGTAATTTCTTGATGGTGTTTGGTGTGGTCCACTTGAGTACTGCATAAACCTTATTCTTATCCATCATCACGCCTTAGTCACTGATGACATAGTCGAGGAAAGAAACAGTGGAGACATAAAATCATCATTTCTTTCTACACAAGTTGTTTTAAAGTGGTCTCTGTTGGGTTGGGTGATATGGACCATAAACCATATCTCTGTATTATTAGGGTGAACTGCGATATTGATTTCTTTCATTGTATATTTTTAAGCGTATATGCATAATAATTACATTGACGTCACACTTGTTGGTGTATAAAGTATTTATTGGTTATTTCTTATTTGCCAATAGATAACATCAGTCATCATGTTGTTACTTACCTGCTTATCTTGCTGTTCCTGGGTTCGTTCTGTTCTGGTAACAACAGCCATACCATGTTGTACTGTATGTGTAGCTCTTATGTTGGTTTTTATTTAATTGTTTGACATGTATTGATTTGAATTGCTTACCGCGGTAGTTACTGTCGTTTGTTTATTCAAATGGCTGTGTATGAGAGTGTCATTAGAGAAATATGAATTGTAGATGAGGAGTTAATTCCATTGAATTGGTTTGTCCCAATTTTGATGGCAGGAAATATTAGGCTAGTATTTAAACCACATGTTGTAAGTTAGGACCAAAAAAAGGATGTGTTCTCAAGGACTGTGCCCAGATAAGGGTTTCTCTGCATTGTTTAGTGCTAGGTTTGCTGCTCCAACCATTTTCTTTGTGGTTTTGTGTAGCCCGGTGAAGGTGCTAGGCCTATATTTAAATTAGTTTTGTTATTTGGTTTATTTCCTTTTTGCTTGTTTGTACTTTGTATTTAGTTATCACCCTCATTTGTGTCTGTGGGGAGAAAATAAACCACTTTTTGCACTTCATTCCCCTTGTCAGACCATGCCTATCTAGTTCCTCCCTAGACCATCGGAAGCACGATATCTGACTTTGATGGCCATAAGGCTAGCAAGTTCAGTCACCTAAAAGTTTGCACATTTTCAGTATTTGCACACTCAGTTCAATGAATTTGTTTTTACAATTCATCTTATTTTAGGCAGTTTTACAAAGAATAGTGCCTCACAAACCTCCCAATTTACACGCTATCAGTTATCGCTATCAGTTTCTTTGTGTTATTGACAATGTGTCCAACCAATCACAAGTTAAGTATGGAGTGCCACAGGGTTCAGTATTAGGTCCTCTACTTTTCTCCTTGTATATGCTTCGCTTATTGTGGTCCCATGAACGGCAGTTCAGTTTTGCATGTATTACACATGACAAGATTGATTGTTTATAATTTTGTAAAACTTTTGCACACTTTACTGCATCATCTCTATCATGACGTCCTGTGCTGTTATTCTACCCGGCTCCATACATGGCTCTGACACTCCTGTGGTCAAAATGTTTCATTGCCGGATCAAAAGACTATTTGCAAACTAAGGTATCAGTGGACAGTTTTTTGTTGTCGACATTGTTGATTGATTCGGCCCTAATGATTGTATGGGCACAGGTCTAACAAATAGCTTGAATGCACTGTAAGTCGCTTTGGATAAAAGGATCTGCCAAATGAATAAATGTGAAATGACACTACAACTGTTCCTGCAATTACTACAATGACAAGTTCATTTTTTTTAATGATAATAAACCACCTAATGACTACCGTATTTCTGTTCATAAGGGAAAAGACCCAGAAGAGGTGGACGAGGTGGCCGTCGGTATTGAAAAGGGTTTCATGGACGAGTTCTTTGAGCAGGTTTGATATTAATATTGCTATTTCACTAATGAAATCTCCTTCTCTGGGATTTGTTTCCTGCTGCTGCATGATGCTCTATAATGACACGCAATTAACACATCATGTTAAGACCATAAAGAGCCATAAAACAGATTCACAGAAGAGCTTAAATGTGTTTGAACAGAGTCAGCACTAAACTTTGCAGTTGCGTTCTATTTATCAAGTAACACAGAAAACTTCTTTTAACCTGTTATATAAGATACATATGCAAACATACACTATACATATATAAATCAGCAGTTGACATATGAACAGGAAAACAAATGACTGCTGATCAGATTTGTGTTTGAAATATGAAAACATATTGGTAATTATTATTTATTTAGTTAATACATTTTTTGTAAAACTCTGAAGTTTTGTGACTCTTAATCAATTTATTTGTGAATCAACTATCTGTGTGTGAATTTATTTGAAATTTTGTGTCAGGTCTAACCCTGCAGAGATATGTGAAACAAGCTTTACTGATAATAAACAACATGTATTTGATCCGTTCTGAACTTCCCTCTTATCTCTCAGGTAGAGGAGATTCAAGGGTTCATTGACTCTCTGGCAGAGAAAGTAGAAGAAGTGAAAATAAACCACAGCGCCATCCTGGCCTCTCCAAACCCAGACGAGAGTAAGATCCTGCTACACATAAAGCCTTAATTAACTCACAAACGCATATGAAAAAGATTACAGTCTGTCGATCAGCTTCACCATTACAAATAATTTGTGTATCTCTGTAAGAACTTACGTGAACATTTAACTAGATTTCAGACATAACAACAGGACTGTTCTGATTGGCTGCATTCGCACAGCTACAGAATGTGGAGGTCGGTCCTGCTTCAGATGCTCAATACACTTCTGTTTACACTCGCTTCACTTATGAAAGACAGTGACTACATTACAAGTGACTCCATTAACCCTCATATATTTACTCAGATATATGCAGACCCTTATCAAGGATCCGGTTGTCCCTTTACACTTTATTTTAAGGTGCTCTTGTTACAGTGTAATTACACAAGAAAGTATTGAGTAATATTAATAATATGATAATTTTTTTTGTGTGTTTTTTTTCTTATTTAATTATTGTTCCTGGAGCTCATGGATTTGATTCTGAGAGGATAAACTGAACTGAGCTAATAAAATGTATACCTTAAATGCAATGTAAGTTGCTTTGGATAAAAGCCTTTATCAAATGCAAGCAAAGTACAATATATTTCAGCTGGCCTGTGATCTCTCTCTCTATCTCTCATGTCTCTGTATAAAGCACAAACGCACTCTGCTCCTGCTGATCGTCAGTCTTCACCGCTCTTGCCGTGTTTGACGTCATGGAATATTAGATTAGAAAGTGATTTTTAGCCCAGGATCTGGTACAGTTTTTTTTTATAGCCACAACTGCACCAAAAAATTGCCGAGACTCATGTGCAGTGAGCCATAAAAGAGAAGCAGATGTGGTCCAACTGTAAGACATCACACTGAGTTCTTGTCTGGTTGGGTTGTGTTACAGCCTGACGACGCTCATGACTGACAAACTAAAAGCCAGTGTTCTCCCACAATTACAGCAGTTATCAGTCATTTACTCACTCTGGTGTTGTTCCCATGCCATATGGCCGTTTTTTTCCCTCAGGACCTTGAAAAAAAAAAAGATGCAAAAGTATCACAGAACGGTTCCATGTGATATGAGCCATATATTCCAAGTGTTCTGGGGGCATATTATAGGGTTTGGTGAAAATCAATCCGAAACTGGAAGTGTTATTTAACGAAAATCCTGACATTGGCCATTAGTCTTATGTGCACGACTGCACATTCATGAAACTCATGCAATTCACCCCGAAAAAAGTGCACAATTTGGAGAAATCAAGATCAATAAAGGCACAAAATTAAATACAATGTCTAGAAATACCAAAGAAGTATCCATGCAGTTTCTTCACTGAGTTGAATATCTCCGGACTGGAACTCTGGTTGTCAGATGACAGTCAGAATGAAAATTGACAGATGTGAACACGATGTGAACTTGTTGCGATGAACACAACAGATATATTCACCTCAGAGAAGAAAGTGCTGCAATGTTAAGTCAGTAAAAATGAAACTAACAGAACATAACTTGACAGTACGTCCCCTCCCGGAAGGCGCGACCTTACGCCGTAACAGAAGCAATGAGGTGGGAAGAGAGAGAAGAGGTGGGGGCTTTGGAGGAGGACAAGGAGCAGGAGAAGGGGTGGTCCGCAAAGAGCAGCCAGGATGATTGCCCATGGCAAAGTCGATGGAAGGAGGAGCCATGGTGGAGGAAGTGGCTGACGAGAGCTCAGAGCGACCCAGGAGACAGCCAGGAGGAAGGCAACCCACGGCGGAGCTGAGGGAGGGAGGAGCCATGGTGGAGCCCTGGTGGGGTTGCTAAGTGAAACCATGGAAACGACTGGCCGAGGTGGAGCAGGTGGAGGTGGAGACACAGGCGGAGCCGAAGAGCTGCAGAGACCAAGCGACAAAGAAGGTCCTGGAGACCGAGGTGTAGCCACAGTGATGAGTGGCCAAGGTGAACCCAGGGAGCCGGAGGGAAGGAGGAGCCTGCCAGAGCCGAAGGGGTGGAGGGACGAGTACCTGTAAGTCCGTGGTGCAGGCAAAGTGATGTCTGACCAAGGCAGAGCCGGAGGGACAAGGAAACCCAGTAGAGCCGGAAGGATGACGTCCCATGGTGGAGCCGAGGGACTGAGGAGCCAAGGCGGAGCCAAATGGTCGATGGGCTCCACGGGTCCACACTCCATGGCGGAGCTAGGGACCAGAAGCCCCAAGGCGGATCAGGGCTGCATGGCAGGACTGATAGTGGAGCTGAGGGGCTGGAGGGCGCCAGCGGAGGTGGAGCCGAGGGAATGTCTGGCTTCAGTGGAGCGTGCAGGAGAGGAAAGCTTGGTAAGGAAGCAGGCTTAGTGATGAACAGGGCTGGTGACAACAAAGAACACACTGTGATGGACAGGACTGGTGACGATGAAGAACATTCAGTGCTGGATGTGACTGGTGACGAAGACTCTGAGCTGGACCAGCAACGACAAAGACACAGTGCAGGAAGGGACCAGTGGCAGAGAAGGTTCGCGGGTGGGAAGCAGTACTTCCGTTTCCCAATCAGTTAGCCATTCCTCTGTATCCAGCTCCACCAATATACCCGCCGGCATGGATGTGCACTCGTTCCAACTAACCTGATGGCACTCAGTCCTCAACGTAATCCTCCAGTGGCCATCCTCCTTAATGTAAGGCCAGGAGTTGCTCTGAAATATAGTCCATTATTCTCATTTTTGTTGGTCCGGTGTTCTGTAACGTTAAGCCCAAGGAAGATGAAGAAAGTTCAAAAACAGATCAAATAAAACATGTTTTTTTTTTAGAAAACAACAGAAGGTAATCCAAATAACAAGCCAAGCTACTGAACAGTGTGCACAATACACAAACAATTCTTAACTTAAGTCGTCAAGGTGATGAACAAGTTACAGACAGGTGTGATTGTTAATGAATGACCATGGTAACGGAAAGTGGTGGGAAACTAGAACAAAGGAACAGGAAAGTGATAAGTAAAATCCATGAAAATTAAACTTAACAGAGCATAACTGGGACAAGTACATAGATTGTACTTTGTGTCGTGTTTTTATCAATCTTGATTTCTTGTGTGCTTTTCCTGGTTGAGTCGTAGTGAACTGCTGTGCTAATCTCATGTATGTGCAGCCATGCACAGAAACCAACAGCCAAGGTCAGGATTTTTGTTAAATAATACATTCAATTTTGGTTTGTTTTTCACCAAACCTTATCTTATATCCCCCGAACACTTGGAATATAAGGCACGTGTCGCATGGGACCACTTGGTGATATACTTTTGCATCTTTTTTTTTTTTTTGTAAAGCTTGATGCTGATTGTTATCCACTGCCATTATATAGATGACTGCAAGCAGGACATTTTAGAAAAATTATCTTTTTGTGGTCCAAAATAGAAGGAAGGGGATACAGCTTAGAACAACACCAGGGTGAATAAATTATGACTTCATTTTAATTTTTAGGTAACCTTTACCTAACCTTTAGGTAATTTAGATATTTTCCTCTGGAAATAAACAGAGGAAATCAATATACAGACAGTCAAAACACTGTAACTCTCTGCATAAAATTGCTAAAAAAGCATTGCATTAAATTAAAGATGCCTTCAGTATTTCTAGAAGGGAATAGTTGGTAAATAATGTGTATGTCTTAGAATATTCTGAATATGCTGAGTGCATTACATATAGATATATTCCAGTAGCTGGAGATCAGAAATGATGTGCATGTAAACATGTTCTGTGTCTTTTTAATTTTATGACAGAAACAAAAGCAGATCTGGAGGAGTTGATGACAGATATCAAGAAGTTGGCTAATAAATTACGTTCCAAGTTAAAGAGTGAGTCCTTCATCCTCAACAACACACGTTGCAACCAGTTACATGTTGAAGCATTAAAGAATCAATTGCCTCTCTCTTCACCTGCCAGTCACACTCGAATCAATGTCCTACAGACTAGCTTACTTCAGTTTGAATGTGATAGACTGTAGTGAAATAGAAGCTCACTTAAAGTTTTATAAATAGCCAGAAACGTAATAGGCAGTCAGTCTAGTGACAATAACATTGTCTGATATGAGCACTCAAGCTTCAGCTGGTTCAAAATGCAGCAGCTAATTTAATAACCCTACCGGACGTCCTCCCAGTAGTGCGTTGCAATAATCTAATCTTGAGGTCATGAATGCATGAATAAGCTTTTTGGCGTTAGAAATAGAGAGCAGTCCATATCATTTGCATTTACTATCATTTACTAATGTTCCATAATATGATGAAGTGATTAGTGATGTGTCGTGTAAATGCTGAGCTCACCGTAACATAACACTGATTCCAGAGGATTTGGAATAACTTTGGTATTATTTATTTATCTTTACTCTCTTTAGCACTAGTAAATAATTGACCACAGCGATTTTTTTTTAGATATCCAGCAGACCATAGAGCAGGAGGAGGCACTAAACCATTCAAAAAATCCATCAGCTGATCTGAGGATACGGAAAACACAGGTCAGAGGGGTTGGACACGACTCCATTACAACCTGTTACTCACTGATGACTGGCAGATATGTTGTTGTGTGTACATTAATATAAGAGGTTTCTGTTTTTCAGCACTCCACCCTGTCACGTAAATTTGTGGAGGTGATGACGGAATATAATGCAACGCAGTCAGATTACAGGGAACGCTGTAAAGGACGGATACAGAGACAGCTGGAGATCAGTGAGTAAACACACTCTGGTAACACTTTAGTTTAGGGACCAATTCTCACTATTAAATAGTTGATTATTAGCATGCATTTTACTACACTGTTAATTTTTTTTTGTGTGTGAAATTACAGTATATTCCAGGTTAATAATTGCATTACTTTCACCGTAATTTCACAGTGGCACTTCTCTTGTATTCTTGTGAACAAACAGCATCATACTGTTTCTACAAAACAGATGTACTCTGAAGGCACCCAGCATGCAATGCAGCACGAATAGATCATGCTGTAGAGTTTTTTCATTCTTGTTGGTTTTATTTGTGCTATTGAACTTGTTTTCGGGTTCACGTTTAGCAGTTTGTGTTGTTGGTTTATTTTGTAATGCTGGTTTATGTTGTAAGTGTTGTCACGGCCGGCTCGCAAGCAAAGAAGGAGACAACACGTTGGATCATAATATAAAAAGGAATAACATTTATTAAAGTAAGATTAAATTAGAAAAGAACGGGACAAAAAACAGCACGAGGAAGGAAAGCGAGCGCATCTCAACTGAAGGGAACTGCTTAAATCTACCGGCATCAGCTCCAACACAGGTGTAAGTCCTCAGCCATAATGATGTCACTCACCCTAACTCCATCCTGCAAAACAAACAAAGGAAAAACACATACTGGGTTCATAACACCCTCCCCCATAGAAAAAGGTGTCCATTTATGAAACCCAACCTAACCCTTCACCCGATAACCCCACATACTGGAGAGCACCCACCACTCTGTCATACTCCCAATGTCCTCGGCAACTACGGGCCCTGTAGAAGCAATTTAAGAGAATCAAAGAGTAAAACTAAACATGGACAAATCAACAGCTAAGTCAGCCACCACATTGTCAGTACCTTTGATGTGTTGGATATCAAGGGCATATGATTGCAGAAAGAGGCACCAACTCTAGTGACAATAACATTGTCTGATATGAGCACTCAAGCTTCAGCTGGTTCAAAATGCAGCAGCTAATTTAATAACCCTACCGGACGTCCTCCCAGTAGTGCGTTGCAATAATCTAATCTTGAGGTCATGAATGCATGAATAAGCTTTTTGGCGTTAGAAATAGAGAGCAGTCCATATCATTTGCATTTACTATCATTTACTAATGTTCCATAATATGATGAAGTGATTAGTGATGTGTCGTGTAAATGCTGAGCTCACCGTAACATAACACTGATTCCAGAGGATTTGGAATAACTTTGGTATTATTTATTTATCTTTACTCTCTTTAGCACTAGTAAATAATTGACCACAGCGATTTTTTTTTAGATATCCAGCAGACCATAGAGCAGGAGGAGGCACTAAACCATTCAAAAAATCCATCAGCTGATCTGAGGATACGGAAAACACAGGTCAGAGGGGTTGGACACGACTCCATTACAACCTGTTACTCACTGATGACTGGCAGATATGTTGTTGTGTGTACATTAATATAAGAGGTTTCTGTTTTTCAGCACTCCACCCTGTCACGTAAATTTGTGGAGGTGATGACGGAATATAATGCAACGCAGTCAGATTACAGGGAACGCTGTAAAGGACGGATACAGAGACAGCTGGAGATCAGTGAGTAAACACACTCTGGTAACACTTTAGTTTAGGGACCAATTCTCACTATTAAATAGTTGATTATTAGCATGCATTTTACTACACTGTTAATTTTTTTTTGTGTGTGAAATTACAGTATATTCCAGGTTAATAATTGCATTACTTTCACCGTAATTTCACAGTGGCACTTCTCTTGTATTCTTGTGAACAAACAGCATCATACTGTTTCTACAAAACAGATGTACTCTGAAGGCACCCAGCATGCAATGCAGCACGAATAGATCATGCTGTAGAGTTTTTTCATTCTTGTTGGTTTTATTTGTGCTATTGAACTTGTTTTCGGGTTCACGTTTAGCAGTTTGTGTTGTTGGTTTATTTTGTAATGCTGGTTTATGTTGTAAGTGTTGTCACGGCCGGCTCGCAAGCAAAGAAGGAGACAACACGTTGGATCATAATAAAAAAAGGAATAACATTTATTAAAGTAAGATTAAATTAGAAAAGAACGGGACAAAAAACAGCACGAGGAAGGAAAGCGAGCGCATCTCAACTGAAGGGAACTGCTTAAATCTACCGGCATCAGCTCCAACACAGGTGTAAGTCCTCAGCCATAATGATGTCACTCACCCTAACTCCATCCTGCAAAACAAACAAAGGAAAAACACATACTGGGTTCATAACACCCTCCCCCATAGAAAAAGGTGTCCATTTATGAAACCCAACCTAACCCTTCACCCGATAACCCCACATACTGGAGAGCACCCACCACTCTGTCATACTCCCAATGTCCTCGGCAACTACGGGCCCTGTAGAAGCAATTTAAGAGAATCAAAGAGTAAAACAAAACATGGACAAATCAACAGCTAAGAGGAGTAAGGAGCTCTAGACCACATTGTCAGTTCCTTTGATGTGTCGGATATCAAGGGCATATGATTGCAGAAAGAGGCACCAACGAGTCAATCGCTGGTTTGGGCACCTTAAAGAGTGTAAATAAATGAGTGGATTATGGTCGGTATACACGACCAATGGGTCCGACACGGATCCCACATACACCTCAAAATTTTGCAGGGCCCAAATCAAAGCTAATGCCTCCTTCTCAACCACAGAATAATTTAACTGATAAGAAGAAAACTTTTTAGAAAAATAGCTAACTGGACGGTGAATGCCCGTATCATCAGCCTGTAACAGTACAGCTCCTGCACCCACGTTGCTAGCATCCACACACAACCTAAAAGGGCGATCAAATCGGGGAGCTGCTAACACAGGAGCAGAAACGAGCAATGATTTAGCTGCCTCAGAGGCTTCCTGACAGACAGAGGTCCAGACAAAAGCTGCTTTTGCTTTCAGCAAATTAGTGAGTGGGGCTACTACCGTAAAAAAATTACTACAAAATCCCCTATAGTAACCCACTAACCCCAAAAAATGCATCAACTCCTTCGTAGTAGGAGAAGGAAATCGATCGACTTACCCAAGTAAGTTACGGTGGCTTTGGCGAACTCACATTTGGCCAAATTTACCGTCAGACCAGCCTCTCCAAAACGAGCAAACAGGTCTGCAATACGACTCAAGTGTTGATCCCATGAATCACTGAAAACCACCACATCGTCTAAATAAACCACGACTCCCTCCAACCCAAAAACAACCCTATTCATAAGTCGCTGAAAGGTTGCGGGTGCATTTCTAAGGCCAAAACTCATAACATTATAAGAAAATAACCCCTCAGATGTAATAAAGGCAGAAATCTCTTGAGCTCTTTGGGTCAACGGAACCTGCCAATAGCCCTTGAGCAGATCGAATTTACTAACAAATTTCGTGGACCCAACTCGGTCAACACAATCCTCAATACGAGAACGCGGAAATGAGTCTGGCTTAGTCACTTTATTTATTTTCCGATAGTCGGTGCAAAACCGATAAGTTTCATCAGGCTTATTTACAAGCAAGCAGGATGCCCAGCTAGAAGATGATGGACGCGCAATGTCGTTTTCCAGCATATACTGAATTTCAGCCTTAAGATGCAGGAGTTTATTTGGGGACACCCGATAAAAATGCTGGTGAATGGGCTCAGCATCCCCAATGTCAATATTGTGCTCTAACCAGTGCGTACGTGAAGGTACATCACCAAATAAAGAGACATGACGGTTAATAAGAGCAATCGAGTCAGCACATTTACTCTCTGGCAAATGGGCCTACATTTTATGCAAATTTTTAAGAGTCTCTGAATTTTTAAGACGTCCTCTAACAGTATCGTATCCTCTGGAAAAGAAACTCCTTCATCAATTTCCTCCTCCAAAAGAATAGGTGAAGTACTCTCAACTACCAATACAGGCTTCACCTCAATCTTGGCGTCTAACGCTTTGTGAGAACGACAATAATAGGGCTTCAACAAATTAATATGACACAACTGTGTTGACTTCCTTCTATCTGGGGTGGCAATCAGATAGTTTAAATCAGTAACTTGTTTTACCACCATAAAAGGACTGGTATACTGAGCTTGAAACGGTGAGCCCTCCACAGGTAACAGAGCCAACACTTGATCGCCGGGCATAAATTGTCGTTTCTCAGTTCGCCAATCATAAAGTGACTTCATACGCCTCTGCGAAGAACACAATTGTTCTTTTGCCATCTTATCTGCTTCATACAATCTACGCTTAAAGTCATTCACGTAACTTATCAAATTTTTGGGTGGTGTATTTTCAGTCCAGTTATCGTGGAGCACAGCCACCAACAGTATGCCCAAACACCAAATCATTGGGACTGAACCCAGTACTTTCCTGACATACCTCACGTGCTGACAACATCAGCCACGGCAGTCCCTCCTCCCAATCCCCCTCCATCTCCGTACAATACGCACGTAGTAAGGACTTAAGCGTCTGATGGAAACGCTCCAAAGCCCCCTGACTTTGGGCGTGATAAGCACTAGCTTTATTGTGCTTAATGTGCAGCAGCTTCAAGACCTGAGAAAACAAGTGAGAGGTAAAATTAGAACCCTGATGACTCTGCACAATCTTCAGAATGCCAAAAATGGAAATGAACTGAGTCAGAGCTTTCACCACTGATTTCGCAGTGATCGTACGGAGGGGATAGGCCGCAGGGTACCGAGTAGATGCACACATAACAGTGAGCAAATAAATACTACCTGATTTTGATCTAGGCAACGGGCCTACACAATCAATAATCAGATGCTCAAATGGTGGACTGTCAGCCAGAATAGGAAACAATGGGGCAGGTTTGATCGTCTGATTTGGCTTGCCAGTTAGTTGACAAGTATGACATGTCTTGATGTACTTTGACACATCTTTCTTCAATTTTGGCCAAAAAAAATTACGAAGGATTCTGTCGTAGGTCTTTTTAACCCCTAAGTGACCTGCAAGTTCATCATGAGAAATCTTCAACACAAGTGAGCGATACTTCTCTGGCACTACCACTTGTATAATAGAATCCCCTGCAAAGTCACTCTACCATGTGGAATCCACTTCCTCACCAACATTCCATCCTGTAAGATATAACCATGAGCAACATGTCTAATTTCATCAGACGACATCACACTCTCAAAAAGTTTGTAGAGAGAAGAATCAAGTTGCTGCTCCTGTATCAATTCTGAAAGAGAAACAGAAAAATCACCAGGCAAAGAAAATGTTGATCTTACTACAGTAGAATCAGAGGACAACGTTGGTTGTGCAGAGGCCATGGATCGGGTCACAGCAAACCACCGGAGGTGAAAAGGTATCAGGCCAAACCCTGTCTCCAGCCAAATTATTTCCCATTATTATATCCACACCCTCCACTGGCAAAGAAGGACGCACACCAACCACCACCTCTCCACTCACAAGTTGAGATGACAACATTATTTTGTGTAAAGGAACAGACAAGACATTTAACCCAATTCCTTTAATAAGCACACTAGTACCAGTGTCACTCAAAGATGAAAATGGCAACATATCCTGCAAAATAAAGGACTCTAACGCTCCCGTGTCCCTCAATATCGTCACTGGAACTTTTGTCTCTTTACCAACAATCGACACATGCCCATAGGTAATAAAAGGTGCATAATCTCCATGTTTTATGGGGTTCACTGCTGTGGGAAATCCCTCACAAGATGAGCTAACAGGATTTAACACTGGTGCCACAAGGACAGCTGGCTTAATATGAGGAGCCTTTCCCCCTTTAGTCTTAGCTTTTAGTACAGGCCGTTCATTCTTCCAGTGGCCTTTACCACGGCAGTAATTACAGATCAGAGATGAACTTCTAGGTGTGCGATCTATTTTATCTTCAAACACTTCATCCCTTCTCCGAAACTCAAAACTACTCTTATGTGTCAAAACATAATCATCAGCTAACTCAGCAGCTGTGTCAGCTTTCTGCTCATTTATATATGTCGCAATGCGAGCAGGAACAGAGTTCTTAAACTGCTCAAGCACTATTAAGTTACTCAACTCCTCAAAGGTGGTTACCTCAGATGCCATACACCAGCGGTTAAATGCAGTAGTGAGCTCTCTAGCAAACTCAACATGAGCCTCATTAACTCCCCTGGACAACGTTCTAAATATCTGTCGGTATGCTTCTGGTACTAACTCGTACGCTTTTAAAACTGCAGCCTTAACAATATTGTAATCTTTGCAGTCTGAAGGTGAAAGCGCAGAATAAACTTCTTGAGCCCTGCCAGTAAGCACGCATTGTAAAAGCAGTGTACGTTCTTTACTAGGCCAACCTCTTGCTTCCGCTATCCACTCAAACAGTATAAAAAAGGTATCCGGATCTCGCTCATTAAATTTAGGAACTAAACGCAAATTACCAGCAGTGTCAAATGTTTGAGAAGTACCCTGACCAGCATCACCTGAGCCATTATTTAGTCCACCTTCTCTTATTATGTCTAAACAGTATTTTTGCAGCTCAATATTGGTCTGTTAATTTCTATTTTTTTCACGCTCTACTTCCAATTTCACACGCTCCTGCTCAATCTGTAACAACAATAACCTTTCCTGTTGCTGAAAAGTTAAAGAGTTAACCTGAGATTTAACTTGACCGGCAGTAGCTGGCATTTCAAACAATATACACTGTTAGTTTTAAGTGTTTCTCTAATGGTACTATCCTTTACCCTTCTATCTCCAATCTCAATTCCATAATTATCCGCAATTTTGAATAATTGATCTTTTGTACACGAATCAAGCAACGCTTCACAAGGAGAACTAATAAAATCTTCGACTAGATTAGACATGCTTCCACCTTATATATATATATATATAAAAAAAAAAATTACATTATACCACTCGTTCCAAAAGGGAACGAGCAGCTACACCTAACAAGGGAACACCAATACTATTCAAAATTCCCCCCACAATAGGATTTGCAAAAACCACTTACCCTCTTTAACCTCACATAGAGAGACCGCCAACTACGGACACCAGCAATTCATTGCATTCCGTCCTTGAAACAAACAAATCCAACGCATATTTCCTTCAAAATAATGCATAAAACACCCCAAACAATAGCGCTACCACAACAATCGCTCTTCCGATTTTACCTTAGGTTAATCGGCATGCTGAATTTCCTTACAAAATAACTGAACGCAAACAAAAGCAAAGTGCTTTCAAATCATGTCGAAAAACAATAGGATTTTTCAAAAATGAAAGGATGAGCCCCCATTTGTCACGGCCGGCTCGCGCAACAAAGGATAAATTGATGCTGAAAATTCAGCTATGACTCATATAAATAGATATTTTAAAGTTTGGTGAAAACCATTATTTAAAACTATATATATATATTGTCACGGCCGGCTCACAAGCCGCGACAAAGAAGGAGACAACACATTGGATCATAATAAAAAAAGGAATAACATTTATTAAAGTAAGATTAAATTAGAAAAGAACGGGACGAAAACAGCACGAGGAAGGAAAGCGAGCGCATCTCAACTGAAGTGAACTGCTTAAATCTACCGGCATCAGCTCCAACACAGGTGTAAGTCCTCAGCCATAATGATGTCACTCACCCTAACTCCATCCTGCAAAACAAACAAAGGAAAAACACACAACCAACAAATATGACCCATACTGGGTTCATAACAGTGTTGGTTTTATTTGTTGAATGTTACCATTGTTGTGTTGTGTATGTCGAGGATTGATTTCACATCTTTCAAAGCTGTTTCTCAGCAGTCGCTTCACTATTGTGAAAGATCCATCCACAAACAGTTATGAATATGAAATAAATTAATCTTCATGCTTAAAATAAAATCTTCATGTTCATGCTAAGAATAGTTTAACTATCTTAAAATCAGGAAATTTGCTTATTTCGTATTCTAACTTGTCTTCATTTGTCACACTTCTGACATGATTAGATCAGAAATTTGAATATGAATATACAAGCATTTTATTGCGCATGTGAATTAATTCTACCTGGCAGCGTCTCTCTACTAGTAGTGAAGCTGTGGGATTTAGTTATTAAGAAATATATGCTTGAACTTTTCAGTTTCTAAGCTATTTTATTGAGAAATCACAGAACAGTGTTGACAATACATTTCCGCGCTGAATGATTCTGTGTGCACGCGATCTGCGCGTGATGCACGAACTACTGTCTGTATGTGTGTGCGTTACAGTGCAGCAGCGCATTAGATTAGAACGGCGATTAATTTACCTGTACAATAGGCTGTTTAAAACGTGCATTCTCCCATTCAATTTCGAGCATCCAGTAATATAATCACACGTCTTGTGGAGCGCTTTCGGAGTATGCATTTATTTGTCATTTTAACTGTTCGGAAACGGAGCGTAAATGTGGAAGTCCTTCAAAGATTTCTTATCCTGTTGCGCCCTCTGTAGGACCAACGACTAGTCGACGTCAAGCTTAAAGCATCCTGGCAGAGCATTGAAGTCGACTAGTCGATTAGTCAGTGCAACCCCTAGTTCTGAGTCACTTCCAAATGTGGTTTTAAATCAGATATAGAGCTGATATCTGGACATCTGACCGATGTCTAAAAATGTAAAACTGATTCCCATCATAATGCCAAGCTGCCACATTTACTCACAAAGATAACTTTTCTTAATGTTGTACTATGAAGCAGACGACCTGTATGCGTTCACGCAAACTCCCAGCTTCTTGAGGCAGAAATTTGATATATAGGTAAGAGATTGCGCACACAGAAACAGTTAGGAGCACAGAAGCTTTTTCAGCTGTTACCCCATGATTTTTTAATAAAATGGCTTTGTCACTGAACGATATATATTTCACAGCAACAAGATGATAACATTACTGTTTTTTAAGCAATTATACTTACATCTTCACTATTATATAGAAATGCTGCACAGATGCAAGTAATTCACACACGTATAATCTATTTCTCTTGGTAAGACATTCAAATAATTATAAACCTACTGTGCTACTTTATTTTACTTCAAAATTGTTTGTGCTACAAACATCAATGACAGCTTTATTATGTCCATGCTTGATCAAGTACAAGTGGGATAAACCACATCTAGGTGTGCATTAAAGTCAAAATATATACAGTAAATAAATCTATATAGCATCACCAATGGATTTGAGTTAATGTAAACAGTATATTACAGTAAACATATTGGATACGAGTTGTAGCTTAAGTGAATGTAAACAGGTGGGACAAAAAAAAAGGATATGGTCAGAAGATTAGATTAGCGTCAGGGTTCTGTCACTTCGGTCTAGTTTATTCATGGTTTTGTGACAGAGCCCTGACACTCCCATCATGTCGTGTTTTTATGTGAGCGCAGCTTCGAGTGTGCTCGAGCCGTGCGCTCTCTTGTCTGCGTGTCTTGTTTCATGTCGGCACTCATATCTTGTTCAGATTCAGTTTCAGTTTGGTGTCGGGGTTCGGACACACGCACTCCATGTTCTGTTTTGTTGTGGGAGCGTGCGGTCTCGAGTTCGCTCAGGCCGTACGCTTTTCTGTCCTCGTGTCTTGTGTTGTCGCACGCAGCTCGTGTTTTTTCGGCTGCGTGCTTTCATGTTACGTCTTGTGCTGTGTAGCACGCAGCTTGTGTTTTTCATTGGCTGCATGCTTTCATGTTGTCATGTCTTGTGTGAACACGCGGCTTATGAGTATTCTCATTAGCTGCGTGTTCGTGTCTTGTTTTGTTCAAGCACATGGCTTGTGATTTGTTTTGCTGGCCATGTGCTTGTGTTTTTGTTTTGTGTGAGCACATGGCTTTTGTATTGTTTGGTTTCTTGTGCCATGTGCTCTCATGTCAATTGTCTAACCCCACCCATCTTGTTACCTGTTTATTGGTTTATTTGCCCCGTGTTTCCCTTATTAACCTCCTAATTTGCTCCCTATTTATTCTCCTTGTGTTTGCAGTCCTGTGTGAGTTTGTCGTCAAATGTTGTGTGTGCCTTGTGTCTTGCCTTGTCCTGCCTTGCCAGTCGGTTTCCCCTACGGGGTAGTTTCTGTTTGTTTTGGTTTATTTTTTTTATTAATAAAAGCCCTGATTCCTCCTGCGATTGAGTCCTCGCCTCATCCCTTCATCCCCAACCCTGACAATTTGTGCATTATGCCTTGCAATGAAAATCAAATTCTAACATGAAAGCTTCAATTAGACCACTGAGTGCCAGGTTTTAATGTCAGGATTGCTTTAAATATGTACCAGAGGTATGCAACAGGTCATGCATTCCCTGGGAATCGAAACCATGACCTTGACGTTGCTAGCGTGGGTTCTGTGTCAAAAGGATTTTTCTTGTGACTCAAGAGGAGTGTGCACATCACTACGTCCTCTATAGGATTATATGGTTCTGGGGAGAACAGATAACCCCCATCTGTCTGACAGGCCTCATTCGAAAAACAAACGCCACGACAATGTCCACAGTACAGCTCTGCATTCAGTGTGTAATCAAGTCTGAGTCACGATACATCCAGATCACAGATGTGTGATCACTCCACACAGTTCATTATTAACTCAATGAGCCACTAATTACAGACTGTCAGGGGTGAACAATGGTGCATGTCACCTCACTGTTTCAGGCTAGTGATTCTCTATTGTTTTTCTCGATTCTCATTTCAAAAAGTGCAGTAGAATTGTTTTTGTGTAATTAGCCCTTTAGAGAAACATTTCCTCCATAATGGATTTGCTCTTAACTTGACCCTTTACATTACATTTTCTGTGAAACCAGAAGGTAGTCTATTACTAGCAGTATTGTTTTGGTTCAGTCAGAGTGTACATTCATCACAGTTGTTGTGTATTTCTGTTGTTTGGTGAAAAACATGGTAACATAAGATTAGGGAGCACATGTTCACTGCTGACTATGACGTTTGCTTATTATTAGTTAGTAAGGTAGTTGTTAAGATTAGGATTAATGGATCTAGAATATGGTCATGCAGAGTAAGGCATTAATATGTGTTTTATAAGTACTAATATACAGCCAATATGCGAGTAATATGCATGCTAAAAAGCAACTAGTTAATAGTCAATAGTGTTCCCTAATCTAAAGTGTTACCAAAAACATTTACCCATCAACCCATGCGTCATACTGTAGTCTGGAGAGATGCAAAACTCTGCATATTCATGTTGACTTTAAAATCTATTTAATGAAATTACTAAACCTCAGATTTAACTACAGTCACATGACATTATGCATGTCTGCATAGATCAAATATGCATTGTATGTTTGAGTCTTTTTATATCAAAGACAAACATTTTAACCCATGCTACTTTGTGCTATAACACTAGCAAGATATTAATGTTTTTTTTTCTTTGTAGCGGGAAGAAATACAACAAATGAGGAGTTGGAGAGCATGTTAGAAAGTAACAACCCCTCCATCTTCACTTCAGGGGTGAGTGGATGTATATAGCATCATATATTAGTACAGTAAAAATGTGCATTCTTTAAAGAAACAGACGGAGAAATGTGTAATAAAGTTATGCAGTTTCTCAGTGTATTGTACGTTTGGATTTTTTTTTTTTTTAATGTAAAAAAGTTAAGTTTTTGGCAAAGGTAAAAGCCCTTTTGAAATGTAAATTCATATCTGTACAGTAGAGGGCGCAGCTCAAACAAACCTTTCAGCTGTGCTACTATTCTGGATTGCGTGAAGAATAGGATACAGGAGACGAAAGTTCAACACTTTGTTCTCAATCACAATAAACAAACACAAAAAATATTAAATGTTCATCTAAAGTCATTTTTGCTAGTATATATGATGTATAAATCTCAATTTCAAAAAATGTACCCTTATGACTGGTTGTGTGGTCCAGGGTCACATTTGTGTTATTTAATTGTGTTATTTATTGAGTTTGCATTTCACTGTTTTTATTAATTTCTCAAAATACTGAATCTGTTTTTGTGTGAGTGAGATGAATAAATGCATGATGACATTTAGTCTAGATCGACAGTAACATCATGTTCACGCAGCGCACACAACGCCTCTGCACAAGAATATAACACAATTTACAAATACGCTTATAGCCTTCGTGAATTTTATCTGATGGCAATGAATCTCTCACTTCTTTTTATTCCTTGGGTCCTATAGAATCGATAAGATACAGTTTGCGACAGTCTGCCTTTTTTTTTCTGTTCCCTATTTTCAGTCCAAAACTTACTGTTTTAAACTCCTCGCAGACTGTTTGTCCGATTCTCACCAAATATCATAACCAGACCATTATTAAAGCACAAAGTGTTGTGTCTCAAAGGTATGGCACTTTTCCTCTTAGTTAATTGTGAGTGAGTAATGTTTGGGTTAATCAACCGAGTGTTCAGGATTACTGTCACAATAAAGGATAAACCTGCTTTCTAGAGCACCCCGCAGTTGAGTTTTACTGGAAAGCAGCTTTGAGAAATGATGACTATGGTGGGATGGGGCTCTAAGGAGGTCTAAAGAGTCGTATTTTGTAAGATAGGAATTTTCAGCCAATCCCCTTCTCAGAACATCCTGCATTTTTTTTTGTTGTTGTTGTTGTTTTTGCTCTCAGTAAAGCAGCCAGTGATTAAAGCAGAATTATGTTGTAAAACGTCCTCATTCTCACTTTTTAATTTTTGCTCCAGATCATCATGGACTGCAACATCAGTGAACAGGCCATGAATGAGATTGAGACGCAGCACAATGAAATCATCAAACTGGAGAACAGCATCCGTGAGCTGCATGATATGTTCATGGATATGGCCATGCTGGTGGAGAGCCAGGTGAGCTTCACTGACAGATGATTAAACAGCTCTGTGTCACTATCAATAACACAAAATCTGGAAACTGACCAGTGGATATCTATTTTTACAGGACATAATCAAACCCAGTTAAAATTGGGTTTAGTGTGACATGTAGAAGTGAGCCCTAGTCCTGCAGCATTTGAGACACTTGATCTGATGAATCACATTCACACTGTAAGGGACAGACAAGAACTAAAACAGCGGTAAAGCAGTTGCAGTGTTTAGTCAGACTGCTTTCATGGGTGCGCAGTGAACCAGTCAGTCGGCTGGCATCTCAACTCACCCACATTATGGTAACTTCAGAACTCAGAAATGAAACATAACGTGTGGCGGCATCTTCAGTCGTCAAACAAACACAAACACTGTCTTCCAGCAGCTTCTGCACTTTTGAGCTCTTTGCAACAGTGACTGTATGATGTTGAGATCCATCTTTTCACACTGAGGATAACAGAGAGACTCATACACAAGTATTGATGCTCAAGAAGGTAGCAATGCTTTAAGAGCCGAGGGGAATAAACTTGATGGTCAAGGTGAATTGTTCCTATGTTTTCTGGGAAACATGTAAATATCTTATGTAGCTTCGGAAGAGCGGAAGTACATAAAAAAATAAGATCTTTAAACAAAATAAAAACAGTTTATGGGCCTGTTTACACCTGGTCACTTCATATGTTTTTTCTGATCAAATAGCTATCCGATCGTGTAAAGACCAGGTGTAAATGCCCTCCGAAACGCATTCGAGACGGATATAAATCCGATCGCTCAAACCACTTCAGGAGGTGGTCTGGGCCGCATTCCAGACGAAACTGGACAAGTGTAAATGCATCTGGTGGTTGAAACCACATATGTAAATTTTACTCCTCCCAAAATGATAAAATAATAAACGTGTGAGAGCGTGTTATAGGCTATATGACAGCAACACGCATCACTGCGGACGAGTAGCTGAGTATCTCTTCAGCAAGCCGACGTGCAAACTGCCACGAATGAAGCTGAAAGACGCAGATGGTCAACACACAATCATCTTCATTAAAAGTAGTAAGACAAACTTATCTTTCCAGTGCTGATGCCGCGCGCTCTCCTATTGCGGTCTTTGATCTTGAAATGAGCTGATAATTAATAAAATGCAGCGCTTATCTTTTGATTTCGTTGACGTGAACTCAAATTTTAATATAGTGCGGGAATTGAAGATCGGATTTATATCCGTTTTGCAATGACACATTTATGTGGCCAAGTGTAAATGGAAACGTTTTAACAAATCAGATAGATATCCGATCAGTGAAAACGCATGAAATGACCAGGTGTAAACAGGCCCTATACCAGTCATCGAAGGGAAATTAACGAGACACAGGTGAACATGATGAGTAGCCAAGAAAACAAACCAGGGCATAAGAGCCAAGGAAACATGAACATGGGAACAGTGGAACAAAATAAACTTCAGAACAGCTATATTTTAGCAATATAAAACCCATGACCACTCCATTTGATAATTATTCTGTCCTGTCTTAAACAATCAGTGGCTCAAAAAAACAAAATCAAGTCCTGTCCTACATTTTTTTCTCATTCAAGAAGCAGTTTCACTCATCTATACGTACTACAAAAGAAAAGACGATTGCAATTTCCATTTCCAATTTTCTTCAATTTAAACATTCAAGCAAATTGAGCGCTCTTTTGTATCTTATCATGGTTGAACAGACAAATGCACACAAAATTACCATTCTGTCATGTCCTGAGCTGGCATCTATGCACTTCCTTTCACTGAGCCCTTTGAATTGTATACATGTTTTCGATTGGCCGTCATTGGAGATAGATGCCGTTTGCAGTCAGATGTAATTATAGCATCTACCAGCAGGGGCTAAAACTTTGACCCCCTGTACACCTTGAGCTCTATTTTGTTCAGTGCTAAATATATTTACTGCAGTGTGCCATTACCCAACATATTCTCCATGAAAACAAGAAATGGTCACGTTCATTCAGTAAATAGTGTTTGGTGAGCTGTACTTTCCTGTTTTCTTTCAGGGAGAGTTAATAAACAATATAGAGAAGAATGTCTGCAGTGCACAGGAATATGTGGAAAAGGCCAAAGAGGAAACCAAAGCAGCTGTCAAAGTCCAGAAGACTAGCAGGACGGTGAGATTGAATCCATTAAACTCCTCTGAAATCACCTTTCTCTTTTTCTTTCCTCTTTCTCTTGGGCCGTGTCTCCTGCTCTGGTCAGGGAGATATGATAGACCGTATAGAGTATAATGTGGATCATTCAGTGGATTACATTAAGGATGCATTGTTAAACACCAAGAAGGCTGTAAAGTACCAGAGTAAAGCGCAAAGGGTGAGTGGAAGATACGTCAGTGCCTGCTGTCTGTCCTGCATGAGCTCATTTCTCGCCTTTTCCTATTCCCACTCCTTATAGTGTTTAATGGGAAGCTTTGTCTGTGTGCTGTCAACTTTAATCTAATGCTCTCATTCTCAATCATTGAGGTGCTGAATTCATTTACACAGAAATTAGCCAATAATAGTTCACCCAAAAATGAAGATTTGCTGTAAATGTGCTCACTCTCAGTTCATCCGAGATCAGGATGAGTTTGTTTCTTCATCAGATTTGTAGAAATGTAGCATTGCATCAGTGTCTCAGCAATGGATGCTCTGCAGTGAATGGGTGCCGTCAGAATGAGAGTCCAAACAGCTGATAAAAACATCACAATAATCCACAAGTAATCCACAGCACTCCAGTCCATCAGGTAACATCTGGAGAAGACAAAAGCTGAAACAAATCCAGCATTAAGACGCCTGCAACTTCAGACTGTTGCTTCCTTTATTCATAATATTGCCTTCTCCATGGAAAAAAGCATGCAGTGCAGCTGAGCTCCAGTCTCATTTTGTTCCACTGTAGAAGGAAAGGGTTTGGTACAGGAGAAACGGATGGCTAGATTTTCATTTCTGGGTGAGCTAGCTAAACCTAGTTGTTAAGGTTTGTAATACGTTTAGTGCTGAGATATCATGAACTGAAGATCCCTGCAGCCCTCTCACGTTCTGTCCATATCGCCCACAGAAGCTGATCCTGATCGGCGGTTGTGTGTCCGTCTGTCTTCTCATCCTCATCATCTCTCTAGCCATTGGATTGAGCTAACCCAATCACTCCGCTGTCTGCTCGTGACAGACAGGAGCTCAGGACCATCTGTTTGCATACTGTATTATTTGTGATATAGCCGATAGATTCAGTAGATTTTGTTTTTTTTTAAATCAGACATGCTGGGAAATTACATACAGACTGAGTGTGTTAAAGGGGTCCTATTATGCTCTTTTACAAAGTCTTGTCAATTTGAGCGTGATTTAAACCCGGATGATTGTAAACACTCTAAGTTCATCTGCCTTGGGAAAGCTAGCGTGTCTCAGACATAGTGATAACACTTGTTGCCTTCTCTAGTGCAGCTCAACCAGGTCTCGTCCCATTCGTCGATATTTGTGATATCACAAATCCCAGAAAATATGCGTTGTAGTCCAAACGAGTCGTTCGTTGTAGTTTTTGAAAAGTGATTTCTGTTAAATATCTCCTTTTGAAGTGGACTTTGAGCTTTGTAACTTCGCAGATCTTTTTTATGCTCAAACAGCAACATTACAGAATAACTAAAGTTGAAAAAGTGAAAAAGCATAATAGGACCCCTTTAAATGTACTGAAATACAAAATGAGATGAAATGGGCTACGATGTGCAGTGTCTAAAAAGTATTCACTTTCTGTAAAGTTATTGTTTTACGTGTCAGTTGACTTTTTCTGATCAACAAAATATTCAAAGAAGGCAGACAATACTATTACCGTGTGAATTTCAGCACAACACTTCCTTTTCAATGGTCAAAAAATGAGATGTAAGATTTAAGTAGCTAAACATTCCATATTTGACAACCCTGAGTTACGAAATATTTAATGACCGACAGTAAATCCAGGAATGCAAGCAATTCAAAAGGAGCCGTTTTCAGCATATTAGACATATTACTATACAATAAATCTAGTTCTAAATTTCTACTGTTTTATATCCTACTCAAATATTGTCATTCCAGACCCAAATGCTTTTGTCATGGAATTCTGTTTTTACTTGTTTACTTTTTTCACTGACAGATGAAAATTAAAAAAGACTGACATGGTTTTAAAGCCTTCCCATTTGTGCCTTCTAGGCATCTTAAAATGCACATATGTAGATCAGGGGAATCTAACATTTTCCCAGCGCATATGCCTGCCAAACCCCTTAAGAAAGCTCAGCTTTTCTAAACCTAATCTAAAACCCTGTGTACGGCCATGAACCCCATCTGGGTTTTTTTTTTTTTTGCAGTGTTAATTTTCCTCATGGTCTTAAGTTCTGCCTCAATGCTGAATCTTCCAGATAGAGGAGAATCTACACTGCAATCAGTGGCTAGACTTTGATTACACACATATGTGACCCTGAAGCACAAAAGCAGTGTTAAGTCTCTGGGGTATATTTGTAGCAACAGCCAACAATACATTGTATGGGTCAAAATTATACATTTTTCTTTTATGCCAAAAATCATTAGGATATTAAGTTAAGATCATGTTCCATGAAGATATTTTGTAAATTTCCTACCGTAAATATATCAAAACTTAATTTTTGATTAGTAATATGCATTGCTAAGAACTTCATTTGAACAACTTTAAAGATGATTTTCTCAATATTTAGATTTTTTTGCACCCTCAGATTCCAGATTTTCAAATAGTTGTATCTCGGCCAAATATTGTCCGATCCTAACAAACCATACATCAATGGAAAGATTATTTATTCAGCTTACTTATTTATTCAATGTCGAAAAATTGACACTTAAGACTGGTTTTGTGGTCCAGGGTCACTTATGATTGTCATTTAGCTATTTATGTCACTGATATGAAATCCATTTCTTGCACCAGTGATATTTTAGGCGCTCCATTCTACTGAGGGTGAATACTTTTTATGGGCACTTTTTATGTCTTTGCCTCTGTTTGTGTTATGTACCGCTGTGTGTCACATGCCTGCTCAGCATTGTGGCATGACTGTAAATGGTAAACAGTGTTATGCATTTGCTACACTCCTTATGTTCAAAATGATGCCATCTTGGAAAGCAGTGTTGAGCTAACTGTTGTTTACTCTTAGAACTTAACATTTAACATTAGACTACACATGCATTAACCAAACCGAACAGATTGCAACAGTATATACGTTTTGTAAATTAATCTGTAACATGTTATGTCATAATGAATGAAACCCTCAGCATCCTCAAACTGCTCTCCATGAATCTTTAAACATGCAATGACATTTCTGCCTGGGTCCTCTACTTTTCATGCTGCCTGGAATGTTTTATCTTAAATTTAATTTGATTTTTTTTTTCTTGAACTCTTCCAAATGCAGAAGAAAATCATGATTATTATCTGTTGTGTGCTGCTTGGAATTGTTGTTGCCTCTATCATTGGTGGTGTGTTGTCCTGAATGACACACATACAGCGTGATGTGTTTAGAGCGGATAATAAAGAGAATGAATGTTTGTTTCTATGTGAGGCTGGACTGAACTACATGGCTTGCACTAGATGTCAACTAATGTCGACTCATCAAACCTGAGCAAAAGTCATGTAGTGTATTCTAGCCTTTATTCTGGCTATCGTAGGTCATTGTATTTTTTCAAGAATTAAAACACAGGTCGCCTCTGAACAAAACAAAATGTATCATCTGTCAGTGTGATACTTTGAGGCTCTTTGAAGCAAACAAATTCTCTCAATCTATAGTGATAAACAGAAAGCAGTGTGTGCCGTTATCATTAATGAGCCACTAGTCTTCTTTAAATTGCAAATAAAGATCTGTGTATATTTTATTCTGTTGTTGCAAGTAAAGTTCCAGTTTATTCACACCTCAGATTGTTTCCAGATGTTTGTGTGCTTCATATACACGTGAATGTCTAAAGAAAACATGCATTACTCGATTTTAAAGTCCTCTAATTCATTATAAGTAAAGTGCTGTATAGACATGGTTTCAGAGGACGTCCTCTCCATCTGCCCTGCGAGTCACATTTTGAGTTTGTACATAAACGTGCAGAATCGTAACTGCATCTTAAATGGCTTGACAAAAACATGAAATGACAAAGAAATGTGGCACTAAAGATAACAGTCAAAACAAGAGTACATATTGACTGCCTCCATGCAATAAATGAACTTATTAAAATGATTAAGAATGTCCAGCTATGTTATGTTAAAGGTGACATATCATGAAAATCTGACTTTTCCAGGTGTTAAGTGCTATAATCAGGTCCCCGGTACATCTACCAACCAAGGAAACGTGAAAAAGATTAACCCAGTAACTTAGTTTTGGGAAGCCTTTTTCTGCAAGCGTCTGAGAAAACGAGCGCGTCTGATTTCGCTCCCTTGGTGACGTGGCAAAGATCTCATTATAATATTACCGCCCCTTAATCTGTAAGTTTACACCCACGGCGCCGTCATTGTGATTTCACAAGCTACAACGGTGTACTAGTTCTAATGCCGTGGTGAAAGTTTGAGCAAAACATGCTAACTGTTCTGTGTTTGGCTGCACAGACGAGCACAGAACACCGTTTAGAGTCCCAGCCTCAGAGGAGCCAACAGAGCAGTGCAT
>NW_015551088.1:201285-220287 GCF_001515605.1 Sinocyclocheilus anshuiensis | reverse complement strand
CAAAATGATATAATAAATGATCTGTGGAGTATTTTGAGCTGAAACTTCACAGACACATTCTGGGGACACCAGGGACTTATATTACATATTGTAAAAAGGGGCATAATATGTCTCCTTTAAGTTAGCTTGTGTACTACCTCACACTTTAAACTTGGCAATACTGTTAGCCCAAACTGCGTTTTATGTTCCTCATTTTTAAGTCGCTTTGAATAACATAGTCTGCTAAATTAATACTTATGACTGGTTTTGTGGTCCAGGGTCACAAATTTTACAAATAAATTTACTAATAAATTACTATTTGTTGTAAATAATTATATATTTAGAATTTTTAAGTATATAATCAAATGTATAGCTAAATTATGCTTTATGACTATATATGTATTCGGAATGTGCAATTATACATTCAGGATCTATAACTAGATTGGTCGGATTTCTGTCATTCTGCTAGTATGAATACATTTCTGGGCCCTTCAATCCCTGCCGGTACGAGACTCGAACCTGCAACCTTTGGGTTACGAGTCCAACTCTCTAACCATTAGGCCACGACTTCCCCAATCTATAACTAGATTGGTCGGGTTTCTGTCATTCTGCTAGTATGAATACATTTCTGGGCCCTTCAAAATATGTGATGGTGCACATAATACCAGAGAACTGTGTCATTCATAATAAGCATTTCTTATTGTTTATCGTAGAGCAACACCTGTTACACTCTCCTCAGGCCGGAATGACATTTGAACAAATTGTAAAGTGTATACTGTAGTTAGAATTTGAATTTATTTAATTTATTTATTGCCCATACTGCAAAAAATATATATTTTCAAATATATCATTTATTCAGGAGACCCATTCACCGGTAAAAACAGTCAATCAGCAAAGCAGATTATGTCTTCATTAAACTAGAAAAGCAAGTCTAAGCAATACTTGTACTAGGCAGACTATTTGACTATCAGTTGCTTGGGTTTTTTGCACACATACAGTACAAAAACCATGGTCTGTGGGTCACACTTAGCCCTGAATACTGCTCCAAATCAGTCATTCAGGATTATGAGGGTTTGCTTGGGTTAAGTGGACTGTGCTTTGGCTTTTATCAGACATGGGAAAGTCATACACTCGATAGCACTGGAAGTGTGGATATTTGGGCAGGGCAAATCTTGTAGTTCTATAGTTGCAAAATAAGGTGGATAATATTTTACAATTTATGAGTTGATTGACTTTTATTTTATATCGGACTTTTATTTTGACGCCTGGCGCGCAGGAAATGCGTCATCGCTTCCTGCGGTAAAGGGATTTCCGTCAACAACACAAATAAATGTGATCAAAACATCAACGAGGAGCGGTAACTAGTTATTCGTGATCTTTTAAACTCGCTGGGAAGAGTAAAATACATCCAGATAAAGCTGTTTTCGGTATTCACCTCTGTACGAGAAGTGTGACACGTAAGACAGAACGCTGTTATTGTTATTAACGCTTTGAAGATCTTGTTTATGAACTAATTTGTTTAGCATGTACAATAACACTTGGTATTTCTGTTAATTCAGAGTGATTTATTTCACTGTGAGCACACAACAGTTTTCAGGAGACGCCTTTTCTTTTCAAGAATGATAATATATACTGTGGTACTGAATAATGACTTGTTTTTTTTATGTACCATGGTTTTAATGCAACTGATAGGACTCAACTTGCAGGAAGAGTCTGTTTTAAAACATAATAATAATACCATTTTTAAGTGTCACTGGATTTTATAAATGTAGACGCAGCGTCCTCTGAATCCTTTAACAGCACTGACTGACAGATCTGTCTGTAGAGAAGTCATTCAGACATGGCTATTATCTGCTGAATATGTGGCATGATTAACCGGCTGGGATTTGTCTTTATGCAGGTTACCGACACAAGCCGGTTTGTTTCAGTGCAGGATGAACGCTCAGCGGGTGCGCAGGGGCTTCAGCGTCCAGCAGTCTGACCTGATGTGTAAGAGAGGGTGCGGTTTCTACGGCAACGCCGTCTGGCAGGGCCTCTGCTCCAAATGCTGGCATCAGGAGAACCAGTGCACCTGAGCCAAGCAGATCGAGGACGACAGAGCGCTGGCCGAGAGGTGAGAGACTGGACGATGAATGATGGTTTCACTCTCCTGTGGTCAGCTGCTGTAGTGCTATGTGTCTGTGTCTCTGTCAGGTTACAGAGAGAGGAGGAAGCTGTGTACGCCAGCAGCCGTGAGGAGGCGCGTTCACGACCAGAATCCTCCAGAACACACACTGTGCCCATAGTGAAGAGGCTTTTCACCTCCGCTCCCAAAACACCTGCAAGGACAGGTACGACCATGAGTTTACAGTGCGTTACACATAGGGTTCATTTGGTCATGGAAACCTGAACATAGAATAAAATCGTAAAAATGCATTAAAATTTCCATTGTGAATATATATATATATATAGTTAGTTAGTTGTGAGTGCAATCCCTAACAGGGTCTTAAAAAGTCTTAATTCGCCCTTCCAAAAGTGTAAGACCATAAAAGGGTCTTAAATCAGAGCAGAAAGTCTTAAATCCATACAGTCATGGCATTAAATATTGCATGCACTGCAAAAAATAATCTTCTTCTGCGTTATTGTCTCGTTTCCATATACAGATATCTAAACATCTTTACATAGATGCAAACACGAAATCTTGTTTCCTGAGAAACTGAACAAAAGTAAGTGAGTCTATGCATGAAGCAAGGACAACTATCTATCATTGGGAATGAAAACTTGTTTTCACTTTGAATTAAGTAGTTTTTCTGAGGCAGATATTTGTACATGTTTTAATCATAAACTCACTTCATTTTGACCAGTTTCTCAGAAAACAAGGCTCCTTATGTTATTTCGCTTCTCAAGTAAATGCATCTTGATTTAAGAATCTTAAAAGACATTTTAGAAAACAATCCACAAATGCTGAGAACGAATGTTACAGTGTGATCACAAGGTACAATAAAAGTTCCATATTCTAGTGGTTTGAAGCAGAGGTAATCATTTTTTTTAATTAATTAAAAAGTAATGGAGATTGTATTTTAAAACTTTGCTGTGTTGTTGCTAATACAATTTATTGTTTGCTCCCAAGGCGTTTACATTTAGAGAGCATATTGACGTATTGTGTTCTATTCAGTATATTCCTTAAATTTTCTTTACTTGGTCTTAAAAAGGTTTATATTGAACTTCAAATCCTGCAGAAACTCTGCCTAAATATCCTTGTACAGTAATCATGAACAACTGGAATAAATATTCAAACAGACAATAATTTGCAATTGTCACTCAGTTTGGTTTTCATTTTTATAATTGAATTGATTTCCTTTAAATTGGCAGAAAATACCTTCCATAAGTTTGTAGAGGTCATGTTTACAGTAATGCACTTGCAGTGGAAGTATACAGGGCCAATTCTTTCTTTCTTTAGTAAGAATAGCAAATTGTGAGACCCACAATATCGGATGTGTGTAGAGTTCAGTGAAATGCAGCATCAGCAAGTTTTAGTCTTTTCTGGGCACAGTGCAGTAGCATTGCACACACTCATGCCATTAAGCTCAACCTCAGAAAAAAACGAGAATTTCAGCAATTCCAGAGCTTTCAGTCATGTGACGGCGTTTGTACATCTCGCTCGTGTTCTCGCACAGATGCAGGAGCTCCAGAGACAGCCGTGAGCACCTCGCTCAGCCGACAGCCCAGTGCAGAGCGTGATCATGTGACACAGCGCTTCATTGACTTGCTGAAGCCCTTCCAGAGACCTGGATATGACATTTTTAAACAGTGCCATGCCTTCGTTGAAAATATTGCACACAAAAAGGTGAAACACAAGTATGCTGATATTTTCCAGCATCCATGCTTCGGAAGCAATAAAAGCTGAATTTTGTATTAGATCTCAATTTGCACAATTTTTTTATAAAAAGATTAGTAACTGAATGGTTTTTCTTTCTGCTTGCGCTGTAGGTGGCAGCAGGTGGTGAGGATTTCTCAGACTCTGTGCAGGATTTCTATCAAAACATGTCGGAGTACTTACAGAACAACTTTAAAGGTACAACATGCAAAGTCGAGTTTTTTGTTGTTTTCGTGTAAATAATGAATCGGAGAGACCTATTCATTTATAAGATTTACTGAATTGACTGTATAAGGGGTTGGCAACCTTTTGTCTTGATTTTTTGAAATTTTTGTCATGAAGTGCCATTTTTAATTTCTCTAGTTAAGTCACAAACTTGCTTATTTAAATAGTAACATTATAGAAATGCAACAAAACAAAAAGTGTTAGCGCATCACCATCATTGTGATATGTGTGTGTGGAAGAGGCAGGAGTCTGTATACGAAGTTATAAATGTACTGTAGTATGACTGAAGCAAAACAGACTCATGCAGATTAAGTACTACTGTTGTGCTTTGCTTTGTGTAGTAAGTGGCTTGTGATATTCAGTGGTTGCAGAAAGCGGTTTATTCCGGCTGCACACTTGTGTTGACTTGCAGAGTTTGATTTTCCTCACACTGTAAAAAAAAAAAAAAAAAAACTGTTAAATGCATTCATGGAAATAATGGTTAAAGTTTTTTTTTTTTTTTTTTAATAAACTCAATGACTGGCAGAAGCAGCTGCCAAACAAAAACTGTAAAATTAAAGTAAAATATCCTAATTTATATACTAATTTTTTTAGATGTTTTACAAAAAAACACTTTACAGGCATTTCCTGGATTCTTTTTCTGTAAATGTAAATCTTTTGCAGTTAACCATTTGTTAACAACAGCACACATGCATGAGCTAACGAAACCATCACTGCATCAGCAACTACACAGTTACTGGTTTTAAATAAAGCAACATGCAGCATCACACCAGTGTTTCTGGGTCTCCTCCTGCACTGAAGCACAGACTCTGCTCTTCAGCACAACGGTGACCCACAAAACACAGACATCAGAAACCCTTTAAATCCCAGCAGAACATGAAACATGAACAGATCTCTAGATCTGAGCATCTTCACTCACTCACTTACAAACCAGTCTGACTTTATTTCTTTCACTCAAAACCTCTTATTGAGAATTAACTGAGGTTTAGATGTTGATGTTTTATTGAAAGTAATAAAGGTTGAAGTCACCGTTGTGGAGATCAGTGTTTGTTGGGATCTTGACTTTTTAACACTAGTTTTTCTTTGGCTGCTGTAACTGTGCGTTTTTAAAGCGCATTTGTTATAGCAAAAGCTGTGAGAGAAAACCTGATCTGATGAAGTTGGTTACTTATTGATTATGGTTCAATCATCATGACGTGGCCTGATTCACTGATCTCATCCAGTGTCTAATCTGTGAGTATATTATTTTATTAATTTCACATTATTGTAGCTCTGGAATACTACTGCATGATACTCCTGTCCTGCTTAGACATTTTGAACATTTTTAAGTCATTATGCAGAGAGAGATCTGTTCATGTTCTGCTGCTGACAGTCATGTGACGTTGTATTTATTTATTTATTTTTACAGTGAGGGTGACAGATAGTAGTAATTCAGGAAATACCTGTAAAATAACAGTGTTTTCAGCTTATTTAAATAAGGAGATTTTACTTTAATTGCATCATCTAATGTTTTGTTATTGTATTTATTACAGAATATTTTTGTCATTTTACGTACATTTGTATATAATTTAAGAAAACAGAAAAAAATACTATATAAAAATACAGCAATTTTTCCGTATAGAAAAAAAAGTGAATTACTGTAATTTCTCATTAATGCCGTAATACTTAAAATAACAGCCAAAAAGTTAATTTAGAGATAATTTTTCGTAGTTTTGACTACGATTTAAAATAAAAGAAAACAACCTGAAATAAATCAGTTATTTTCTGTAAAATTAAGATTTTTTTTTTTTTTTACAGTGCACATTAATTTTATTTATAGCTGCTAAATTACTTAAACGGGTTATGCAACTAAGAGGAATAATGCAGATTGTTCTGCATGTGCCAGAGGTCGCCGACCCCTCCTTTATATAGCCACGTTGATATTACTTGCTCATGAAAGCAGATAGTTTGCCACATCTCTGACAGTGGTGTGTAAATGTGTGTCAGGGTCTCCAGATGTGATGGATGAGGTGGAGCGGTATGTGATGAGCCGTCTGTATGAGCAGCTCTTCTGCCCTGACCACACAGATGATGAGAAGAAAGACTTGGGCATCCAGAAGAGAATCAGGTGAAAGCGTCTGCCAAGCCGGGGGAGTTGAAATGCGAAGACTAATAACAGTGTGATGCTTTACGTGTGTGTGTGTTTGCAGGGCTTTGCACTGGGTGTCCATTGCGATGCTGTGTTCCTGTAGACGAGCAGATCCCTAAAGTATCAGACAGTGTGGAGAGAGCCATAACAGGTACAGACACCTGTGTGCGGCATTATACACTCACTGCTGATTTACAGTGAGCTTAGGACAAAACTTGCTTCATAAAACAAACAGTATTGGTCCAGTTTTCTGATTTGGTGAGATGCATTTGCAGCAGTCATACAATAATCAATATGCAAGTACATTATTCAAAACATTTAAGTAATAGTCCACCCAAAACATGGAAATTCTGTCATTGTGTACTCACCCTCATGTCCTCCAAACCCATATGTGACCCTGGGGCACAAAAGCAGTGTTAAGTCGCTGGGGTATATTTGCAGCAATAGCCAACAATACATTGTATGGGTCAAAATTATAGATTTTTCTTTTATGCCAAAAATCATTAGGATATTAAGTAAAGATCATGTTCCATGAAGATATTTTGTAAATTTCCTACCGTAAATATATCAAAACTTAATTTTTGATTAGTAATATGCATTGTCCTATCCTAACAAACCATACATCAATGGAAATCTTATGTATTCAGCTTTCAGATGATGTATAACTCTCAATTTTGAAAAATTGACCCTTATGACTGGTTTTGTGCTCCAGGGTCACATTTGACTTTCTTTTTATTTTCTTAGATTGAGCTGCTTCTAGTCAATTCTCTCAGAAGTCAGTGCCTTTTTTGTTGTTGTAAGATTGTGCTTTTTGAGAGATATGAATATTTGAATATAAAGATCAACTACATATATAAGAAGGATTTGTAAATATATAAATGGTCTGTCGTCGGGGAACATGAGTGAGTACAAAGCATCGTGCTATGATCTCCGACGGGCGGTAAGAGCCGCCAAACTCCGATACAGGGAACGAATAGAGTCTCATTTCCAGCTAAATGACTCTCGACGCATGTGGCAGGGACTGAGGACCATCTGTGCCTTTGGAAATAAATCCTCTGCAGCTGTGAGAGCAGCCCCGTCGCTGGCTGACGAGTTAAACTCTTTCTACAGCCGCTTTGAATGCAATCGAGGCAGCATGACTCTGCCGATCAGCGCGTCAGGAAGCTGCAGACAGAGCAGCGATAATCATGTAATCACTGTGTCGGAGGACGAGGTTCGGAGGGCCCTAAAGCGAGTGGACGTCAGGAAAGCAGCAGGTCCTGATGGGATTTCTGGCCGTGTTCTGAGGTCCTGTGCTGATCAGCTCGCTGGCTTGTTTACATCCATCTTTAATAAATCCCTTGCTACCTCGGTAGTTCCCAACCCCTTTAAAAAATCTGTCATCATCCTTGACTTACATTTCACTGCTGGTCATATATTCCCTATATAACCATGTTTGTGACAAATAAAAATCTTGAATCTTGAATCTTGAAATGTAAATATTCACATTTGCAATGCATTTGACCTCCATAATTCACCATTTCTGGCCAGTAAACACGTAATGCATTACACTTTGCTGAAAGATTATGAAATCAAGCATTTTGTTGTTAAAAGTTAATACACTGATGCACCACGCATCATGTAAATGTTGTAAAGTTAATTTTTTTTAATAGACCTGATCGACTTGGACTCTAAAAAGGTTCCTAAGGAGAAGTTGGCGTGTGTCACCAGGTGTAGTAAACACATCATGACTGCCGTCCAGGGCAGTAAGAATGCCGCCGCCTCGGCTGATGACTTTCTGCCCACTCTCGTCTACATCGTGCTGAAGGCCAATCCACCTCGATTACACTCCAGCATCCAGTACATCACACGCTACTGCATCCCCAGCCGCCTCATGAGCGGAGAGGACGGCTATTACTTCACCAACCTGGTAAGGCTTCACTGTCACCTCATGCTTTCGGGGGGTTTTTAGGAAAGTCGCAAAGTACTTTCAGATTTTGGGAGCTGTATGATTTACAGGAGCCTGGATTAAATCCACTGCACTCTGATTCTGAAAGCTTTTGTCTTAATCATAATAACTATGTCTGTCACTAGTATAACAAAAGAGCCATGCAAAAGAGACCAAAGAGACGTGAGAAGGGACTCGGACAAACCACTCTAGTATGGTCTTCAGAAATAAAATCTAGCCTACTTTATCTGTTCCTATGGGGTGCATACAAGACTTTTTATACACTGAAGTTGTGTAGTTCTTCATATGGTGCATCAGATTCTTTTGTGAGGGGAGCTTGACTCCTTCCTCATTTTATTTCGGGACACCCGCTAAAGAATTTCCCTCTAACAGTTAAGAACAAATTTTATCATTTTTTTAACAAAAAGATAGACGATTAACTGACACAACAACATTTTGCATCAATATTTTAAAGTTATGGTCATTTCTATTGAAATTATGTTCAACCAACAAACTACATTGAGTTAGAAGAACTTAATTTGTAGCATAAACATATTTTTAAATTGATTACTCAAAAAAAAAAAGTTGCACCTACTAATGGATTTGTGGGCCTGGAAACAATTAATCTTATCTTTTTCGGTAACCACAAAAACGTCAACATAACAAACTCTTTTAAATTTCAAACATAACCGCAATACACACTAACAGTTTATTAACACATTTTAACTACCAGTCATAAGGGTCAATTTTTGGAAATTGAGATTTATGCATCATCTGAAGCTGAATAAATAAGCTTTCCATTGATGTATGGTTTGTTAGGATAGGACAATATTTGGCCGAGATACAACTATTTGAAAATCTGGAATCTGAGGGTGCAAAAAAATCTAAATATTGAGAAAATCATCTTTAAAGTTGTTCAAATGAAGTTCTTAGCAATGCATATTACTAATCAAAAATTAAGTTTTGATATATTTACGGTAGGAAATTTACAAAATATCTTCATGGAACATGATCTTTACTTAATATCCTAATGATTTTTGGCATAAAAGAAAAATCTATAATTTTGACCCATAAAATGTATTGTTGGCTGTTGCTACAAATATACCCCAGCGACTTAACACTGCTTTTGTGCTCCAGGGTCACGTTAATGAGAATCCAATGAAAATCACTACTGAAAATGAGAAATACAAAGAAAAATATAAATGTTTTTTATTGTTTGGAAAATAATGTTACAATGCCAAAACAAAAAAAAAGTCTCAAAGATTAGGCCTAAGCTTAATTTCATTATAATTTATGTTGAAATATTTAAATCTATAGTTTCTTGCACTGATTTTATTGCTAGTTTATGCAGGTCACTGAAGTACTATGAGAATACGTAACTTATTAGTATTTATTTCAGTTTTTTCCCAGCTGTGGAATTCTGCATCTTGTTATGTTTTCTGGCCATTATTATTGGCATTAGTGGCCGTTTGAATTAAGAATTAATAACAAGGACAGAACTGTTGTGGGTTAGGTTTGTATAACTGACCTGTTAGTATAGTTGAGTCAGAATCTGGTGTGAGATGTGATCTTTACGCTAGGATTTGTTAAGGCATGCAGTAGTTATGCTACAGATGAGCTTGTGGTTTAATGCACACCAGCGCATTAGTAAACAAGAACTCACTCCGTATAACAAATGAATCTTTAACACGGTACTATTTAAAAATGTACGATCACATATTTATTTTCTGTATATTTCACTTTCAAGGAAATGCTATTACAGTATGAAAGAAAGAATTATGATTTAGTGAGTTAATTATTATAAACATACTTTTTAACCCTTTGTTCTATGAAAAATATTGCTTATGCATGCAATAAACAATACTCAGCAGAGAAAGGTGGTTAGAGTGGGTGTTATATAGTGAGTGAGGTGATTAGAAACAGCTGTGTGCAATGAGTGCAATCAGTGCAGTGTGCAAATCGTGCAAAGAATGATGGGATATGTAGTCCGGGGTGCTATGCAACAGTTTGTGTTGTGCGAGAGTCAATGTAATGGAAAGGGTGACCTCTGGTGGTGAATAAACGGAAGTCCATGGACAGGATTCGTGACAGGTATGTGGTACCCAGACAGTTTGTAACTTCATTTAGTTAGCTAAAAGATCTGGGTATGAAGCCAGAAAAATGCTATTTAAATAATTATAAATAAAATGATCTCCTGAAGGAATAGAAAACACTGGTGTCTTAATTTGATCTCCGGCTATGTCAAATATTAAGATGGACTTCGGTACATAATTCACAAAAAAGATAAACTGATATGAAAGAAAGAAATGTTTAAATAAAATTGTGAAAAAACACTCAGAAAGTGCACCACACAAATGTTATTTTGAAAAAAAATTTTTTTTTGTGCAACAGTCTCAGAGGAGTAATAACTGAGCTTCACATGAGCTTCACATGATATCTGACAGACTGAGCAAGTCTTGTGCGTATGAATGTGCATCTCCAGTTGTTTCAGATGGTTACTAGCACAGTTTAACCCCTTGTTTTAGTGCAGTGGTTGATTGACAGCTCAGTGCGTAGCCTTTTGCACCTCTTCAAACATATTAGAGCCCAAGAGTGTTTGCGATACAAATGGTCATCACTTTCAACCACCTCCAAATGTGGTTGAAAGTGGACAAGCTCAAAACATTTTGGATCTTGTTTATACCTTTATATAGCGCTGTCTACCAGTGATCGGCTTGACCAAAATGTGGGATAAAGCAACATACTGGAAAGACTGGATGAAGACATTAGCCACTTGGTAAGTTACTGTAAAATTGCCAGGTTGGCCCTTTCTGGGAAATGTACCGCATCTGCTATTCACACAACAGTTTACCCTTAAGATACCATTCATACATCAGCACCAAAATATCTTAGAAATAAAAGGTAATTTTAAAGAGGCGTGTCTCCTTTAAGAGTTCGATTTAAACGGCCACTGCTGGGATTGGCTAACATCTTTGCATATGAAATAAGTGTTACATGTCGGACTCTTTTGAAAACTTTTACTACTTTTAAAATATTACAGCTGCCAAGATTAACTAACCATGAAATATTATAGCATTATATTTAGATCCGGATGCATAAAAGCTTGCAGTGCTGAGCATTGTAGCCGATCACGGTCATGTGTGTTGAGCATGAGAATGCAATGATTTTGTTGTTGCAGCTTGACTTCTGACCTCTCAGGAAAGCTTTCATCATAATGCAGTGCAAGCGCGATGTAAACAAGAGATTCGCTGAGCAGAGAAGACAGTCAGAGTCTTTGAAAATATCTGCCACAGCAGTGGTTGGTCTTCTCTTGGGCAACGTTGTATTAAAAAGCTTGATTTAAATGCCATCAGCAGTGAATATAAATGACAGTGTTTGTCATTTTGTGAGTTTTGTGTTTTAAAGGCACTTTGCCGTTTACAGTCGGGCTGCTGTAAATTTTAGATTTGTTTGTCAAAAATTATAATAGTGAAATGTAAGAAAGTGCTTTGTTGATTGGTTAAAATATTCAAAAATATTGAAATTGGAAATAATATTTAAACAACAAGCAATGATAAAACAGTATGTAATAAGTGCTGTAGAACAGGTTTATTACTCCACATTATTATTTGAAGTTTCTATTGTAATACCTTGGTCATGTGTAATTTGTAAAACATGTAACTTGGACTGTTTGTGCTTTTATTATGTTGAGCTGCTTTCTTGTTTTCTGTTTCAGCCATTTTATCTTTACAGACAATGTCGCAAGGTACGCCATAAAGTTATTTGCTTTGAAAAATATGTATAAAAATCAAGATTGTATAACCAATTACACTCTTAAAAATAAAGGTGCTTCATAAGGTTCTTCAAGCGATGCCATAGAAGAACCATTTTTGGTTCCACAAAGAACCATTCAGTCAAAGGTTCTTTAAAGAACCATCTCTTTCTTACCTTTTTATAATCTGAAGAACCTTCTTTCGCCACAAAGAAGCTTTTGTGAAACAGAAAGGTTCTTCAGATGTTAAAGGTTCTTTATGGAACCATTTAGACAAAAAGGTTATTCTACGGCATCACTGTGAAGCACCTTTATTTTTAAGCGTGTAGCTTGAGAATAGTGCAACATTTTGTAAGACAAATAATAGGATTTTTATTTCCAGAACCCAAATTATTAGACATAAATGAGCTGTGTTTTCTTGAAGGCAGAACCTTTTAACATTAAAACGTTCCTAAATTGTGTCTCTACTGATGTGAAATCAAACTTTATCCATTTAAATTGGCCTTGTTTTTTGTCTCCTTTAGACACCATACCAACTCCAGATGCTCAGTTAGTTGAAAATACACTTAGCTTTTGGGAAATAAATAATGTAAAAAAAAATGTTTCCATCTGTTTTGAAATATGCTTGGAATTTCAGTTTTTTTGAGGTTTCTAATGAAAGCGTCATGAGTGTAAGGAGACATTCTTATGCAACTTCAATTTGCATTGAGTGCAACATTGAATGTTTTATATCAGATGAACTGAACTGTTGGTGAACACTCGTGAGTAGTGACTGAGCAGGTCATTGTTGGGAAGGGTGAAACACCCAGCTACACGTAAATGGGAAAGGCCTTATTATAGGATACTACATAATGGAAAAAAAAACACTTGGATGGCACCTGCCTCATCCTCCAACACACACATTACATCAGGTCAGAAAACAAGATCCTGGGACATATACTGTACCTGCAAAGGCAAAGTGAGAATTCTGGACCTGAGGCCTGTGTGGACCTCATAATGTAAGTGGCTAAGTTATTTAATCATTACAAATGAGCTTCCTTGTTTTGCCTTGAATAGCCCATTAGCCTTTAGAACATGGCTTAAAATTAGTCAAACACAAGAATCAAACTTTGTGTTCAGAAAAGCATCTTACATCATTTTTGAGTCTTATAAAACCATCAGTCAGGTTCCTGATGATGCTGCATTAAAGCAAGATTCAGAATTAAATGTAATTTTGGTCACACTTTATTTTAAGGTCCAATTCTTACTATTAACTATGACTTTTGTAAACTCCTAATTTTGCTGCTTATTAATAGTTAGTGAAGTAGTTGTTAAGTTTATGTATGGGGTGGATTTAGAGATCTGAAATATGGGCATGCAGAATAAGGCATTAATATGTGCTTTATAAGTACTAATGAACAGCCAATATGCTATTAATGTGCATGCTAGTTAATAGTGAAAATTGGTACTGAAAATAAAGTGTTACCATAATTTTGTTTGCAGACTTTGTACATTTTCAATTTGTTGCGAGGAAAGTGAAACGTTAATCAAAGTGATATTTCTTGCTTGATTTTATTACTTTAGTGCTCAGAAACCCATCAGCCCAAAGCCTACATTGTGATTTGTATTTCGTACAATACATAACATATGATATGATTTGACGATTCGTTTATTTTGTTGATCCTATCACACATGATGTTTTACTTTGTCAGAATCATTCAAATCACACTTTTTGTTTGTTTTTTGTCAAAATCTCTTATGTCTGAGCGGTAAATACGGACTGTATACCAAAAGGCAAAATAATTAAAAGAAGACATGATCTAATCCAAACAATTATTTCCTCATCAGAAAGTTTTAACATGTACTGAATGTTCAAAACAGTCGGTACAAAAGAGATGCACAGTGCTCTCACATGTATGACAATTTTGTGGATATGTAGTTTAGATGTTTGTTTGTCTAAAAAGATAAACTTTTTAATTTTGAAATAAAATCTGGTGTGGTTAACAAAATGGGATACTCGTTTTAATACTTGTTTAAACAGTACACTTCTGTCTCTCTATGATAAAAACACATCTACTGTAATTGGTCGTACATTCCTCCCATGTCCATGTCATGTAACGTTCAGTTCGAGATCTAGCCATGAAGAAGGTGTTAGTCAGGGTAGAGCAAGAACCCAGAGAAGGTGCTGTCATCCTCGCTGCTGGAGTAGACACCATTCCAGTCTCTCAGTGTCTCTACCCACACCTCGTCTCCCACATCCAGCTTCAGGATCACTAGATTGGATGCCTGGTCAATGTCTTGACCCTGTAGGGTGTCTCTCGAACGTACCTTACGCACCCCATTCACCACCAGAGAAGCACGCAGCGGCTTGTTTCTCACCGTGATCTGGTAGGAGAACACATAAACTCCTGAGTAGGTGCAGTTGAATTTGCTCGTGACTATGTCGTAATGGTTTTCTCCATTGTAGAAGACCTTGTCGAAGCGAACTGGAAATCCCGATGGGGGAAAAGACTTGCTTGGATATAGGCCGACGCTGAAAGCAGACCGTAGTCTCGGTCCACTTTGACCCATAGAACCCTTCAGTCCCCGTAGGCCTCGGTCTCCACGTTTCCCTTGGGGGCCACGGTCACCCTTCATTCCCCTCAGACCTCGTATACCTTTGACTCCTGCTGGTCCACGTGCTCCTGGCTCACCCTTTGCTCCGGGAACTCCTGGTTCCCCGCGTTCTCCGGCGATTCCTGGAGTCCCGTGCATGCCGTGTTGCCCAGATGAACCAGGGTCTCCACGCACACCTGGTGGTCCAGGATCACCTGGCTCACCTTTCTGGCCCCTGTCACCAAGTAAACCGCACTCTCCTCTATCACCCTTTTCACCCTTTTCACCAGTCATGCCTTGGGGTCCCGGTGGTCCATCTTTGCCTGGCTCTCCCTGGTCACCTTTTGACACATTCAAATTTGGATCTCCTTTTTCTCCTTTCGAACCTTTGAATCCTGGCAATCCAGCTGCACCCTTCTCACCTTTAATACCCATCTCACCTGTTTAGTCAAAAATATATTTAGTTTATACATCTTATTTACATTCACAGGGGAACCTGATCTATAACTATGTTCACCTTTCATTCCAGCCTTTCCCTGGATGCCTGGAGATCCAGTGAATCCTATGTTTCCTTGATCACCTTTCTCTCCTGTTGAAAACAATAGGAAATCTCAAACATGAATGTTATTTCAGATGACATCACCAAGATTGCAGTTAAAATAACCAGGATAATGTACCTTTATCTCCTTTAGGTCCTGTAAAGCCCTTTGGCCCAATTGGGCCCGGCGTACCTTTGGGTCCAGGTGCTCCCTTTTCTCCAGGTGGGCCTACAATATGGCATTAAACAACATGACAGAAGCCAGGTTTTTCCCCACATACCTATAGTAAATAACACACTTAGGCTGATGATACACAGGGCAACTTTTTGAGCAATGTTGCCGGGCAACTTTGGCTAATGTTGCCGTCAACGGGCAACCAGGTGAAACACAGGACCCTCGACCGATCTAAAGTATCCATATAGAAATGTGTTAACCATTCTCAATGGGAAAGTGCCCAAGAAACATTGCTCAAAAAGGTTGCCCCATGTATCATCAGCCTAAGGGCCAGATTTACTAACAACTGCTGTCTGGGTTTACTAAAGACACACAGTGAAAACTTAGCGATGAAAAGGTGTGGACACAGTTATTTTTGCAGCTGACCTTATTGCATATGTATTTGTAGGAGTTTCCCTTTCAGATGCAACATTAATGTAGGGGAGGAGAGTACTTAAATGTCCCCTCCCCCTTTGAACATAGACGTGAAAATGCACTATCCAAACTTAGATTGTTGTAATTCATGAACGCTTTGGAGCTCAGACCTAAGGTTGGAGAACACAATTCCTCAGATTATTGCTGAAGTGAAAGCAAGAAAAAATTGAAGTATTATTATATTAAAGTTAGAAGTAAAATATACTGTACTAAAAAGACTTATAATCCATTATAAATTAAGTGGATTTAACGGTGTTTATTGCGTGTTATAAATAATCATACTCATAAAAGTTCAATAACCACAAATAAGAAAGTTTTATAATGTATCATAATTGTTGTTATGATTATTTATGAGATGAAACAACATATTATAAGTTTTTTTTATAATGCATTATGCATTCATTACAATGCCTTTAGAATACCCTTATAATGTGTTATAAATATGGGCTTCATAGAAAGTGTTACCAAAAGTTTTTATTTAATATAAAATAAATATTTCACAAAAATATATTGGAATCTACAATTGCTATAAAATCAAAGCCATATATAAGTTATGTTGCAAATTTGAAGTTGATATTAAAAAATTAGGTTCCTGTGAGACCATATTTAGATGTTATAACAAAAATAGCCACCGGCTGACACCCAAACTTACATTTCTGTCGCAATATTACTTTTATCACAAAATATTCTGTAATATGACACTTGACACCACCCACTGGGGGGAGGAGCCCGTTAAAAGTTTTTTTTTTTTGAAAAGGCAATACAAAAAGAGCATCAAGTTGACAGTGACAGTTAAGGGGCTAATTGAATCCTGCAAGGTGATTTACTAAAGTTTGCTGCAGTCAGCTTACTGGTATTTGCACTATTATCCAACACCCAAAAAAGCCTGTCTTAACCCATTTTGCACCTGTGCTCTTAGTACATTACACGCACCCAATTTTCATTGCCTCAGCTTGTTTGTGATGCTAATTTGTGCTGCCTTTGGTAGATTGCCTTGGTCAATAACTGCATCGGTCTCACACTAATTTGCCCTGGGGTGCGTCTCCCAAAAGCATCGTTAGCTGGACTATAGTCTCAAGTTCCATTGAACACTATTGGTAACGATGGAACTTTTGGAAAACGCACCCGTTTAGTAAATCTGGCCCTATTTTGTTAAAAGAACGTATAGAACGTATGACTTCACTCGGCTGACCTGGCAGTCCTATATCTCCTTTGAAGCCTTGCGGGCCTTTCTCTGGAGGGCAGCACTCACAGAAGTTGAAGTAGCATTCATTGTAGTCTAGCGTGTAATTGTCTTTGGCCGTGGTGGGAGATGCGGTGGTGTCTGTAGGGTAGTCTATATAGCTGTCAGCAGGAACTGTAGTGCTCTCTGTGACGTGCACAGGGAAGCGCTCTCTGGTTTTGGTGTAGTCCACAATCCGTGCTGTGACTGTAGGCTTGCCTACATATACAGTGGTTTGGACCACCTCTCGGGGGGGTTTCTTGGTGTACTGGTACTTCGGCCTCTGAGTGGGCTTGATTGTGTCACACGAGGTTATAAAGGTCAGTGCTATTACAGTTATGAAGAGAGCGCGTTCAAAGGACATTCTGTCTGTAGAGAAAGAGGAGAAATGTGAATAAGCATTTACAGTCCTGACTGGACCAAACATCATCTGAAAACAAAACAGAATAGTAGTTATGCTATTCTGTGTGATTGAAGACATTTCAGAGCTTGCGTAGCTGGAAGCAGTTGTGTTCGTGCCATGGGTGTGTTTTGGGGTAAAGTTCTCAGCCATATATTACAGAAGTGAATGGAAACAACCTTTAAATGTTAATAGCTAATAACCAGTGTTGGGTTTAATGCATTATTACTGTCATTTAATTACTTTTCCCTTGAAAACGTATAAAGTAAGGGATTACTCTCAGTTGTTCTATAATTTAATTACAATTACTTTTGATGTAATTGCATTAAATACTGTTTAGGCTATAAAACAATTCTATATAAAACAATTGTGGATTTAACGTCAAATGTTAAAATGTATGTTTTTAATATAACGTTCTCGCTTTAAATACTTTGGTCAGTCCAAGAATAATTTATGCATTTTTATATTATTTATTAGAAAGAATTAAAAGATCAGTTTAAAGTCTATCTTTGTATTGTTCAACTAGTTGAGGTTAATATAGGATTTAGAAAGTAATTAGTAATAAGCGGTTTTAAAAGTAATGCATTGCAATATTGCGTTACTCCATAAAAAAGTAACTGATTGCATTACTTAGTTACTTTTTGTAACCTGGGCTGGGCTTGCGTATTTGTTTTTTAATAGCAAAAGCCCAAAGTTGCCTGTGCCTCTGCACCTCACTCCAAATTCATGGGGACAGGAAAGGTGTCCGTGAACAAATGGGAAAACTTGCGTTGCTTATTTGAAAAAGTCAGATATTTCATTGTAAATTTAAAAGTAATGTGTTACTTTACTAGTAACTTGAAAAAAATCATTTGAACTCACGTTACATGTAATGCGTTACCCCCAACACTGGTAATAAGTAATGCAGTCCTTTTTTAGAGAGAGTAATTACTACAGTAATCTGTTGAAGATGTAATTAGTAGGTAGTAATTAGTTACTTTTTTTAGAGTAACTCACCCAACACAACTAATAGGTATTGTGTAGTTGTTCCATCTTACTCGTATTTGTACTATAGGGTACTGTATGTTCAAATGAGAACAAATTTGATCATTTTATTCTCTTGACACATTCTTGGTCAAAATCATATAAGACTATCCAGAACCTCACTATAGTGGCCACGTTCCTTTATGTGTCTAGTGTGTGGCGCTTTAGTGACAGAGAATACTGGACCCTCATGAATCAAGCCATCTAAGCAAACGGGGACCAAAAGAATACTAGTCTGGCCGCTGGAGCAACGTGACACATGATCTCTCTGGCACATATGGATGGACAGTTGCCAAGCTCACAGCTTTCGTAGATATAACAACACTTTATAGACTGATTTATCAAACCCGCCGCTACTTGGATCAAAACTCTTCATGCTTTCATTCTCGGAATAGTTTGTGACAGGTGATGCTGGATTCTAGGTTTCTGAGACCAGAACCTGCCAGCTGAATATAACAGCCTCAGTCAGGAAATCAGAGTCTCATTCCAATCTGTTTGGTGTCACTCCAAAAAAGCTTTTGTCCAAAAGAGCAGCGATAATCTCAGGAGCTCACTTCAGCCTCAACTGTTTTCTGGAAGGAAATGGCTAATCTAATGAAGCTGCTTTTGAGGTAAAATGAAGGCTACTGGCACCCAGAGACCATGACCAGCTTAGTTCTGTGTGTGTGTGTGTGTGTGTGTGTGTGTGTGTGTGTGTGTGTGTGTGTGTGTGTGTGTGTGTGTGCGTATG
>NW_015551088.1:200129-201068 GCF_001515605.1 Sinocyclocheilus anshuiensis | reverse complement strand
GTAGGGCAATAGCACATACAGTTTGTACAGTATAAAAACCATTACGCCTATGGAATGTCCCCATAAAACATGGTAACACAACATGTGTGTGTCTGTGTGTGTGTGTGTGTGTGTGTGTGTGTGAGAGAGAGAGTAGGAGTGTGAGTGTGAGTATGTGTGTGTGTGTGTGTGAGATTTGTTAGGGGCCGTTCACAGAGACAGCTTTTTAAAACTTAGCAGAGTGTCTTAACAAGTGAGGCGCTTATGCGCAAGATGTGGCACAACGGTCAAAGATGTCAATCTACTGCATGTTTACATAGAAAGACCGTTATAAAGCAGCATAGTGGAACACAAAAGTGCATTCTGAGTGAAGTGACCCTAAGCTGTGCAATGCTTACAGGTGCATCTCAATAAATTAGAATGTCATGGACATTCTAATTTATTGAGATGCACCTGTAAATACAATGGCTCCAAGTAAAGTATGCAGATACTTAAGTCACATCACAGTAAGTCAAACATAAAGATGTCTGAATGTCTCTGCATTCCTAGCTAACAACCCAGCTAACAGAGAACGTTCTCATATCTTTCATTAACATTTTTTTTTTAAGTTACATAAATGTTAGGACAAGACATTCTTAAAAGAATGTTTATGGAACTGTCTTAAAACGTTATTAATAGTTGATATATGTTCTCATATAAACGTTGAGCGAAAACGTTCTGAGATCAAAATTCTCGGAACGTGCTTATGATGTACTTGATGAATGTTACATTGAGAGAACACATTTTCAAAATGTCCTTTTGATATTATTTCTGCTTAAATGTTGTACGAAAGGTCTTTTTTTGTAACCTTTAAATAACGTTCTAATCACTACAAGAAAACGGGACATTTTAACGTTCTTAGAAAATTAAAAATATGTTAAAATAGCGTTATATTTTGGATGAAAATAAAGTTAGTAAAAC
>NW_015551088.1:198488-199790 GCF_001515605.1 Sinocyclocheilus anshuiensis | reverse complement strand
GGTGGGTTTTTGTTAAATGTGAGCCAAAATCATCACAATTAAAAGAACCAAAGACTTAAACTACTTCAGTCTGTGTGCATTGAATTTATTTAATACACGAGTTTCACAATTTGAGCTGAATTACTGAAATAAATGAACTTTTCCATGACATTCTAATTTATTGAGATGCACCTGTAAATACAATGGCTCCAAGTAAAGTATGCAGATACTTAAGTCACATCACAGTAAGTCAAACATAAAGATGTCTGAATGTCTCTGCATTCCTAGCTAACAACCCAGCTAACAGAGAACGTTCTCATATCTTTCATTAACATTTTTTTTTTAAGTTACATAAATGTTAGGACAAGACATTCTTAAAAGAATGTTTATGGAACTGTCTTAAAACGTTATTAATAGTTGATATATGTTCTCATATAAACGTTGAGCGAAAACGTTCTGAGATCAAAATTCTCGGAACGTGCTTATGATGTACTTGATGAATGTTACATTGAGAGAACACATTTTCAAAATGTCCTTTTGATATTATTTCTGCTTAAATGTTGTACGAAAGGTCTTTTTTTGTAACCTTTAAATAACGTTCTAATCACTACAAGAAAACGGGACATTTTAACGTTCTTAGAAAATTAAAAATATGTTAAAATAGCGTTATATCCCCCCCCCCCCCCCCGTTCCTGAAAAGCCTTATAGGAGCGAGACAGGGTAAACCATAGGACACAGAGCCGGTATCGCAATACAACCCCAGAGCCCCTGGTGCACTACTCCACAATCAGGAGCAACAGAGCGGACAGAAATAAATGCTCTTGAGTTATAATGGTCCTTAGATCGAGAGGTTTAAAATTGCAAATAAAGAGACGAGCATTCATTTTATCAATGCATCATGTCATGAATGCATCGTATCTGTAAAGCATGTTTGCTCCTGTTTAAGGGGATTTGAGGAGCTTGGGGCTCGTGTGTCACCTGAGCTGGAGGTGTCTCTGGTAACGGTTGAGGCTGTGCTCTGCTGGTAAGCCTTTAATGGAGAGCACGGTGACCTTGTCAGGAATAGAGCAGCTTTTGGACTATTCACCTTTTGTTTTGTTTTTCTCTTCAAATTCCCAAGACAGACTTGGAAAGCTTTTTGATTCACAGTGTTGTATAAAATTATGGTTATGTAAAAAGCAATGAAAAATTGACAAAAAACTGAACAAAACACTGAAACATCAAAATATGTGCTATAACTGCTCACCATTTCACTTAAATATATATATGTGTGTGTGTGTGTGTGTGTGTGTGTGTGTGAGAGAGAGAGAGAGAGAGAGAGAG
>NW_015551088.1:197578-198428 GCF_001515605.1 Sinocyclocheilus anshuiensis | reverse complement strand
TCACACACACACACACTCTCTCTCTCTCTCTCTCTCACACACACATATATATATTTATACATATATAATATTAATATAATTTCATTTCAATAATTATAATACAATGTTTAAAAGAGTTTATCGTCACACCATTGAATTAAAAAGGTACTTTATCTACCCAAGTATCATTTCATTATAAAACACATAATGAAACACATGTACAAAAACCATGCAAATGACATTTTGGCGAAAGCTCTTGGAAAATGGCATTTGCAATGTCCTTAAGTCAGCAAACTTTACATTTTTGAAATTTTGCTTAAGGCTCTCAAAAGAGTTTAGGAATGCACCTAGATTTACCAAAGCAGATGTAAAGTATACATTATATACAGCAGACCTGCCAATACAGCCAAGAGAAATTTTAAATAAAATTTTGACAAATAAATAACTGAAACTGAATTGTGATCAAATGTAACTTCTGTTCCATCACCACTGCATCCTCAGACAGAGCTGAGATCAAGTCAATGGAAAGCATCAGTAAATGTGTTTACCGGACAGCAGGCTCGTCTCGTGTCCAGGGGCTTCAGTGGTTTCCTTCTGATCAAGCTCAAAACACTGACGACTGAAGGCACCAGGTATGTGTCTGTCTTTAGCTCATTGATCCACACAGATTTTAGAGTAGAGCAGGGGGTGTGTACTACGGTTCTGGCCCAGTGCTTCACAGTTACAGTCACCCAGACTGAACCTCAACATAGTGCTAGGCAGCGGTGTTACCAGAACTGACCCAGAAACCTGACCCAAGCCCGCAGAACACTATGCACTCTATTCATCTGCTCGTGCTTCCCATTCCCTCTCATTTCCTCCCTCTTTCTCA
>NW_015551088.1:195407-197568 GCF_001515605.1 Sinocyclocheilus anshuiensis | reverse complement strand
TCTGTCATTTATACTAGCACTATGAGCGGTACATTGTTGCAGCCTTCCATTAGAAAAGGTTACTGCTGAACTGCCAGGAAATCGATTTTTCACACCTCAAGACACAAATAGCCACAACTCAATTATGATTTTCAAAGGCTGTTTCTGCAGACATTACCCTGATTCTAAATATGTACTTATTTATCGTTTCTAAACCCAGGTGAAAAACCAAAAGCACCATCTTATTCTAAAAGCGTCACACGGATATAATTTTAGGAGAGTAAACAAAAGCAGTGTCACTCGGTGGAGTGGTCAAATCTATATATTAACGTGACTAAATTTACTATTCTGTTAATAGTCATGAAGACACAAAACACTTCCAAGTTACACTTCCTGAGAAAGACCCAACTTTTTTGGGGGGCCTTGTAAATATCATGATTTCCTACTATAAATACATCAAATTGAAATATGCACATTTAAACAAGTGTAGCAAAGTTAACCGGCAATTCAGAGATTCTGTGCAATGCCTGATGCTTTAGATTTCACCACTAGAGAGAAGTGTTTACTAGACTGAGAAGTTCATGAGCAGTCTGAAGGGGTCTGTAATGTTCAAACCCTATTTACAGTTTTTCTGAATCGCTAAAACACATTTCTCGAAACCATCACTCATTTTCTCAAAACCTTAAACACTAATCCAAACCTTCAAACTAAATTCACAGAACCCCTGACTCTTCTGGCAAATTACATTACCTATTTAATGTTTAATAAGTACATTAGTAAGCATTAACAAGCATGTTATCTCACGTTTCTAGCTATGTGAATTTATATTAACTAATGATCTGTTAAGCATTATATAATGTTTGTTATTGATTTATTAATTATAAAGTGTTACTGAGACACTTAGCTCACGAGACGAGACACGACACGAGATTTCAAAATGAGAACGAGATGAGATTTTTACACAGTATTTTTAAAAAATCCTCAATGACACAAAATACACGACGGGAAAAAGTTGTAATTCTTCACCTCCACCACTGTATAAAACAGTATCGCATTTCTATAATTCAAATATCTTAAGGTGTCAAACTCAATTCCTGGAGGGCCGGAGCCCTGGAGAGTTTAGATTCAACCCTGATTAAACACACTTGATCCAACTAATCAAGTCTTTCAGGGTTATTTGAAAACTACATGGTATCGGGCCCTCCAGGAATTGAGTTTGACACTGCATTGCATTAATGAGGTCAAACATAACTGAGAACACTTCCCATAACACCCGATGTGCTTTTTATATCAAGAGGGATGGCATCTACAGTTATATGTGACCCTGGACCACAAAACCAGTCTTAAATGTCACTTTTTCGAAATTGAGATTTATGCATGATCTGAAAGCTCAATAAATAAGCTTTCCACTGATGTATGGTTTGTCGGGATAGGACAATATTTGGCCGAGATACAACTATTTTAATATCTGGAATCTATTATCTGCATATTACTAATCAAAACTGAAGTTTTGATATATTTACAGTAGGAAATGTACAAAATATATTAATGGAACATGATCTTTACTTAATATCCTAATGATTTTTGGCATAAAAGAAAAAACAATAATTTTGACCCATGCAATGTATTTTTGGCTATTGCTACAATTATAGCCCAGCGTCTTAAGACTGCATTTGTGCTCCAGGGTCACATATTTGTCTGTCTGTCTCATCCTTATATAGTCAGCCGGATCTGGTTTGTAGAAAAACTGTATGAAAAGCCCTTTTCGGACTGGATTAGTTTTCCAGGGTGTCATTAGAGAAATTTGCATTTCACCGACGCACTTTTTAAAGTCTGTTTTTCTCACACAACCTCTGTAAAAATTCCAGAGCAAATTACTCCGTGATCCTCTGAGAAATCTAATCCCGTCCGAATACGAATGTCTGTGATTGCCAACAATATTTTTTTTCACAAAGCTTTTCCTTGTGTGTTTTGGCCAACGTAGACGCTCTTACTACCGCCCACATTTTCTGCTTGGTGTGCCATTCATTATGGATGTTGATGCGTTTGCCTTCCGACGAAGAAATAAAACAATTAAATCAAGATTCAGATCGCGTAAACTGTTAAGGCTGGCTACTGTATTATATGCAATGTTCAGAGCACATGATCTCTGCAACACTCTCAGGAAAAAAAAGGTACAAAA
>NW_015551088.1:185518-193779 GCF_001515605.1 Sinocyclocheilus anshuiensis | reverse complement strand
GTACCGCCCCAGTGACAGCTTTTGTACCTTTTTTTCTGAGAGTGTACAAAACAGATCCTCCCACCTCTGTAATAGACACAGAGATGTTAGTCCTGTCTGAATCAATTCCCCCTAATACCACACGTCCATCACGGAGACGTCTATTTGATGTCTGTACTTACATCTGCAAGACATTTTTTAGAGTGTTTGCTCATCTGTTTCCTATCAGATGTCAAATAGATGTCTTTGAGATGTTTATGATTTAGAATGCATGTAAAACTGACATCTCAAGAGACGTCTATCAGATGTTTGTTCACAGCAGATGCTTTCCAGATGAAGCAATCTTTAAAAGACATCTTGCAGACGTAACTGTGCTGTCTCTCTCTTATCTAACACACCGAATTCAGATCATCAGCTCATTAGGAGAGAGCTCCATGAATTGAGTTGCATCCTGATTATGTGTAATATATGTAATACATAAGCATAATTTAAACAATTTTGTTATACTGGATGTAGCCTATTTAAAATACACATCTAATATAATCAAACGTACTCGGTTACTAACGTAACCTCGGTTCCTTGAGATACGGAATGAGTACTGCGTCTGTTTAAGACACTTTGGGGAAAAACTCCTTTTTCTCCGATGACTGAAGCCTTTTAATAACGCAGTGTAACTGCACGGCCATTGGTTCGTGCAGTGTATTAAAAATGAACCATGGCTCGGCAGCGGAGCAGGGTCATCTGGCATATAAGCGGCACATCGCCATAGGATCCTCAGGTTACTTCGACTGAAGCGACGACTGAGTCGTGCAGCTACATAGCACGGCAAAGTACACAGTACTCGTTCCGTATCTCAGGGAACCGAGGTTACGTTAGTAACTGAGTACGTTCCCTATCGATACTTCACTCGTACTGCGTCTGTTTAAGATGCTTTGGGGAACCAGTACAATCCCGCCGTACTATGCTAGAGGAATGACTAATACTTGAACTTGTTGTCCAGACTAGAGAATCTGGCAAATGTGGACGGCGAGGCCCAGCCAGCCGACACAAAAATTTCTGCAATGGACACACTGCTAGACCAGGCCCAGGAAGAGGCAATGCCTCTAGTTGAGTGGGCCGCACAAATTTCTGCAATGGACACACCGCTAGACCAAGCCCAGGAAGAGGCAATGCCTCTAGTTGAGTGGGCTCTTAATCCCATGGGGCATTGAAGGCGAAGAGTATGCTAGCATAATAGCGTCAATTATCCATTTGGAAAGTCTCTGCTTCGTAACCGGACAACACTTGGTGCGGCTACCGAAGCATACAAATAGCTGATCCGACCGCCTGAACGTGGCGGAACGCTCAACATAGACTTTCAGTGCCCTGACGGGACAGAGTGGGTGTTATTTATGGGGAGTAGAATTATTTATTTATTTAAATGAATGTAATCGATTAGATATCATAATATTTAGGCTGTAATATTATAAATCAGGTTGGTTTGTATTGCTGACGTAATATGTAAATGATATGCGTGCGGCCCGTGAGACTTGCACTTGGAACATAGTGCGGCCCGGAGGAAAAAAAGGTTGAGAACCACTGGTCTAGACCATCTTCCTTCTGCAAAACATTCCCTGGAGAACGCCCCGTTCCATCCACCAAGTCTTTCCAAGGGGCCAGAGCTGCTACGCAGGCCTGGTCCACCTTGACATGAAGGCGTGTGACGGAACTCGCGGATTCAGCCAGCACTGAAGGGGCCGCATGCGAAGCAGGCCCAGCTGAAGCACCGGAGACGCGGAGGCCATGAGGCCCAGCATCTTCTGAAACGCCTTGAGAGGGCGAGGGGCTCCAACTTTGAATGAGGCCACGAGATGCTGAATGGCCAGTGCACGCGAAGATTGTTCCCAGGAACGAGATTCGTTGGCTGGGAAGCAATGAGCTTTTGGCAAAATTGACCCTGAGTCCCAGGCATTCTAAGTGGCTGAGGAGGAAGGATCTGTGAAATAGTAGCTCATCCTCCGACTGGGCCAAGATGAGCCAGTCCAAAGGCAAGGACCATGTATTGATATACCACTCCCTTGAAGGCGAATCTCAAGAATCGTCTGCAGTGGGGGGCTATCTGGATGTGAAAGTAGGCGTCTTTCAGATCCAGCGAAAATAACTAGTCCCCTGGGCACACTTGCGAGAGGATCTGTTTCAATGTAATCATCCTGAACAGCCGTTTAATGAAGGGTTTGGTTCAGGTGCCTGAGATCGAGGATGGGCGATCATTGCCATCCTTTTGGGGATGACGAAAATAGCGGCTGCGGAAGACTGACTCGCTTTGAGCTGGGGAAACCGTTTCTACGGCGAGAAACGGAAGAGCAGGGCTGTCTTCAATGAAGGTGGTCTGCGAGTGGAGAAGAGCGAGACTTATGCTCTGAGTGAGCATTCTATCTCAGTGAGCGCGCAGCTCACTGCCCTTCTGCGGCGGATCAAAGCGCAGCGGGGAGAGCGAGCACGCGGGTACAGTGCCGGCATGCGAACGCTCAGACCGGTTGCTTAGTTCCCTGACTCCGCTGTTTCTCTCTCCGAGGCTCGCTGAGAGAGGAGAAACGGGAGAACGGGGCTGCCTTCAATGAAGGCGGTCCACGAGTGGAGAAGAGCGAGACTCATGCTCTCAGCGAAAGCATTCCGTCTTAGTGAAGTGCAGTCTCTGCGTGGGGGCTGCCCAGACAGGCGACGCACTCACTGCCCTTCTGCATCGTGCAAGATTCCGTGCATGAGCCACACTCGCAGTGCGACATTTGCAACAACGTCGCTAGAAATTTTGCTCTTTTAGAACTTACCTAGAAATAAGCTCTTTTAGGCTCGCCGGATGGTGGCAGGGGTCAGCTGGGACCGCTGCTGCTGCGACGCTGAAGGCGGCGGAGAAGCGGCGAATCAGTTGAGCAGAGGGTCGCTGGTTCAGCTTGATCCGCTGCGAAGGCGTTTCTATGGCGAGAGGCTTTGAGTCTCGTAGATCAGCGATGAACTAGTCGTCACTGAAGGAGAAGAAATCTGAGGATCCTATGGCGATGTGCCGCTTATATAGCCAGATGGCCCCGCCCATTCTGGCGGGCTTTACCGCCATAGGCTTTTTGCACTTGTACTAACATTGTACTATTCTGGTGCTTGCAGAAATGTGTTATGGAAACATTACCTATATGTGTTTCTCCCTTGGTTTATTGTTTCTGCTTGAATTTATAATTTGCAAAAGTGTCCGCTAAATGAATGAATGCAAACAGTATTGACAATTCTTCATTGTATTGTTCACAGAACTGGAATGATTCTTGTGCGCTGGCAGTTACCATAAACACCCTGTATTGTCTTCTGTTCCTGCTAATGATATTCTCAGTTTATTGATAAGAAAGCGCCGTCTGACTGCAGTAGGGTGACAAAATATGAAAAAGCTGACACCATTGATGGGTTAGAACACAAAAGTATGATGTTTACTTGTTACTAAATGCAGCAAACAACACTGAGTAGCACTGAATAAAAACCATGTCTAGTTCCTATATATACTGTACATGAATGTGTGTGTGCATATAAAAATAATTATACACACTCACACACATATACAAATAAGGATATTACAGCACTTTTTTTGGCAGATTTCATATCAGACAGGCCCTACCTGCACATTTTTTCATGTTTACCTGAGGACAACATCCGCTAAAACTGAAGTAGTGAAATGTTTTTAAATTAATTCTATGTTTACTTAATTGTGATAGACATACAGTAAACTAATATGATTTCCATCTTTATTGTGAGTGCAATTTATTAAAGCACTATTGGGACTGCACATTTAGTGCAGAGTAGAACAAAAAAGTTAAGGATTCGATTAATTATTAAATTAACTATTAAATCAGATTGAAATACTTGATAATAAACAAGGATTCAATAAAATATACATTATTCAACACAGTAAATGAGGAAAAATAATTAGCTTATTTTTCCCAAAAGCAAATTTGAGACCTATAATATTTGGATATGTATAGTAGGGGTTTTATCGTAAAGCAGGGAAGCGGCCAAACTGGTTTTGTAAGTCCAAAGTTATTGGTGCCTGGAAGGCTGATCTAATGCTGCTCCAACAATCCGGTTTTCCCACCTGGCTTTCTAAAGACTTCAGCACACCTGACAGCCGGATCTGAATTCTTTCCAAGGCATTCTTTTTCACATGACATGCTTTTCTTTATGCAGCGAGGTCTTGTCTGTGTGAATCAGCAAATATCATATATCCACCGACACCCTTGTGTGAAACTGAGGTTTAATATTACTTTGACAGTTATGTCAAATGGTAGTGGTAACTTTTTAGAACAGGCAGACTATATTTGTATGAGACTATTTTCTTCTTCAGTTCACGTCACTTCTATAACTGCATCTGCTTTTCTTTCAAGATGTTGCAACTGAATAGCCTTTTTTTGAACAGAGCTGGTGTCACATATCACACATCGGCTTTCACAACAAAATTATGATTAATACCAAAACAGAGTTATGATTATAGTCAAAACTAATTAGCTACATCATATAAACTGAAAAAATAATACTCAATATGTAATCGAATGATTAGCACTGTATGGATTTCTCAAAAAAAAAAAATAGAGCACAGTGTACTATAATATATAAAATTTCCGTATAGATTTTTTTCACAGGTGTTTTACCTGTATATTTCACTGCATTGCACTGTGTTTTAGAATTAACAGAAATGTCTGTTAAATTAATGGATAATGTCCTGGCAGAAAATTACCAGTACATTTTCAGAAGCACTTTCTGACTACAACACTTAAAGATACTGACTCATGCTGACTGTGTTCTGTGTGTGATCTATCTGGCTGCCACATCCAGCCCTGAACACGGTGATGTTGAAGGCCAATGCAACCTTCAAACAACTTAATTAGTTTTGGATTCACAAATTGCTAATTATCTTGACTGCTACTTTGAACTTAAACCAATTAATATGGCCCAATCGAACGTTGTTTTGTAAACTTAAAGGTGCAGTAAGCGATTTCTGAGAAACGCTGTTGAAAGTGGATTGGACCGAGCACCAAAACACACTTATAGCCAATCACCAGTAAGGGGCGTGTCCAGTAGTAATGAGGAAGGTGCCTGTGAATAGCATGTTCAGAAATTTGGGGGCGGAGGCAAGATAGGGGTGTGATTCATTTAACATCAACATTTACATTTACGTTTAATCATTTAGCAGACGCTTTTATCCAAAGCGACTTACAAATGAGAAGAGCAAATAGAATAAATTCAGACCAATAGGAGGGCAACAGTAAAAAGAAAATGTTAGCATTAGTTAGTCAAGTGCTGACGAAAAATATATGTCTTTAGATGTTTTTTGAAGATGGCCAAAGACTCCACCAGCTGGGAACAGTCCAGGTAAAGGTCCGTGAGAGTGATTTCGTGCCTCTTTGTGATGGTACCACGAGGCGTCGTTCACTTGCAGAACGCAAGCTTCTGGAGGGCGCACAAGTCTGAACTATCGAGTTTAGGTATTTGGTGCAGAGCCAGTAGTTGTCTTGTAGGCAAACATCAGTGCCTTGAATTTGATGCGAGCAGCTACTGGTAGCCAGTGTAAACTGATGAAGAGAGGTGTGACGTGCTCTATCTTCGGCTCATTGAAGACCACTCTTGCTGCAGCATTCTGGATCAGTTGCAGAGGCTTGATAGTACATGAAATTAATGCGAGCAGCTATTGGTAGCCAGTGCAAAATTATGAAGAGAGGTGTGACGTGGGCTTTCTTTGGCTCGTTGGAGACCAGTCTCGCTGCTGCGTTCTGGATCAGTTGCAGAGGCTGGATAGTACGTGCCGGAAGACCCGCCAAGGGAGCATAACAGTAGTTCATTCTGGAGAGAACAAGAGCTTGGACAAGGAGTTGTGCAGCTTCTCTGCTAGGAAGGGTCTAATCTTCCTAATGCTGTATAAAGCAAATCTGCAGGACCGGGCCGTTGTAGTAATATGGTCTGTGAAGCTTAGCTGATCATCAGTCACAACTCCAAGATTCCTGGCTATCCTAGAAGGAGTTATGGTTGACGAACCTAGCTCTATAGAGAAGTTGCGATGAAGTGCTGAGTTGGCTGAGACCACGAGCAGTTCTGTCTCTGCAAGGTTGAGCTGAAGGTGGTGGTCCTTCATCCAGCCAGAGATGTCTGTCAGACAGGCTGCAATGCGAACAGCTGCCGTTGGATCATCTGGATGGAATGAGAAGTAGAGTTGAGTGTCATCAGCACAGCAGTGATAAGAAAAGCCATGCTTCTGAATGACAGATCCTAATGATGACATGTAGATGGAGAAGAGAAGCGGTCCAAGCACTGAGCCCTGAGGAACCCCAGTAGCAAGAAGTTGTGACTTAGAAACCTCCCTTCTCCAAGACACCCTGAAGGACCTACCTGAGAGGTAAGATTTAAACCATTGGAGTGCAGTTCCTGAGATGCCCATCTTCATGAGGGTTGACAGGAGGATCTGGTGGTTGACTGTGTCAAAAGCAGCAGACAGATCCAGCAAGATGAGTACTGTGGATTTGGAAGCTGCTCTTGCCAGTCTCAGTGCTTCAGTAACCAAGAGCATGGCAGTCTCAGTTGAGTGGCCGCTTTTGAAGCCGGATTGGTTGTTGTCCAGGAGATTGTTCTGTGCAAGAAACATAGATAGTTGGTTGAACACAACTCGCTCAAGTGTCTCTGCAATGAATGGAAGGAGGGATACCGGTCTGTAGTTTTCTAAAAGTGCTGGGTTTAGAGTGGGTTTCTTAAGCAGTGGGGTTACTCGAGCCTGTTTAAATGCTGTGGGAAAGGTACCAGTGTGAAGAGAGGTGTTGATGATGTGAGTGAGTGCAGGTATAACTGAAGAAGAAATGGCCTGAAGGAGGTGAGTGGGGATAGGATCAAGCGGACAGGTAGTAGGATGCTTGGAAAGGACAAGTTTGGAAATGTCTGCCTCCGTGAGAGGAGAGAAGGAGGAGAGAGTGTGTGTATGTGTTATGATGTGATTGTCAGTTTGAGGTGTTTCGAAAAGTGTGCGGAAGTCAGAACAATTGTTAATTTTATTGTGGTAGTATGTCGTTTTAGCAGTGGAGACATTTGCAGAGAAGGAAGAGAGGAGAGGGTAGGGGCATGCTTGTTTTGGTGATTTCAAATATCGCTTACTGCACCTTTAATACTTTCGAAATTTTGAAAATCTCTCATCGACATGTTGGATAGTATGTTGTGGAATGCAAAAGGAGAAATTTTATGAACACTATATTTTAATATAACACAATAAAAGCTAGGTATAGTGACATTCATTTAGTTCATTCACAATTTGCACACATTCACTCTATACCTGTTTCTTTGCCTTTACTTTGTTTACATGCACTATTACAAATTACATTTGACATTCCCTCCATTCAAAACACCAAATGTCCGCAAAAGGTGAGTAGTCCCTGGAAATTACTGTCAGTCAGCATAACATTTTCATTTTAAAAACAGTGGATTAATAGTGCATGTTTACCTCTAAATAATCTTTCTGCTGCCTGATGTAGTTACAAATCAGTCTGAACAACTAATGACTTCTGCACAAAGGATGGACTTAACTGGCTCTAAACTTGAGCCCATGGACTGATGCTTTGGGAAGAGGGTTAAATTTCAGCTCATTCTGCTTGGACTGAAAAAGGTTTGTAGTATTTCCTCTCTGAGTGTCCACAGCACTTGTGATTGTGTGGTTCATAGCATATAAAACAAATACACTCCCACATAGCTGACACCATGTAACAAAATACTGTATATGTAACAAATACTTCCTTTATGGAAAATATGCTATACTAATAACACAAAATACAATTTGACCTTGACTGCTACCTTCTAGCAAGAAATTCATTTGCAGCCCTAGTCTGCAGTGTAAGGTCCTCAAGATGACTTAAATGTCTTTTAAAATATGATGAAACAAGCATTAAATTTAGATAAAACAACTAAAAATCAAGATGTTCCTTGGCTTTATACCAGGATTCTCCAGCTTTACAAGTCATGTAAATTAATAAAATTGTAAAACATGGGCATTGTTATAAGGAATATATAGTTATAGTTATGCTACACTGTCAATGTAAAAAAAACATATTTTTTAAAATAATCTAATTTTAAATGTATTTTAGTGACTCCATTTCTTGTTAAAAACGTTACATTTACATATGCAATTTTTTTTGTAAAATATAGGAATGAGCCGACTGCTGTAAAACATCCATGCGGCATGTGACGTCACAGAGAACCGTACTGCAGCTACAGCATCATGACCGCAGAGAGAGAGAGAG
>NW_015551088.1:172308-185508 GCF_001515605.1 Sinocyclocheilus anshuiensis | reverse complement strand
GAGAGAGAGAGAGAGAGAGAGAGAGTGAGTGTGTGTGTGTTACACTGCACTGCGTGCTCTATCGCATGTTAGAAAAAGACGGGCAGCTGTAAAATACGTTTGATCTTTTCTTTTGCCATTGTAGTCCTGTAAACGCCCGCACGCACTGAAACACACAGGTGAGAGTGAATGGGAGAAGTGGGTGTGGCGCGTGAGTTTAACTGGTAGAGCAGCTTACTACACTCTCACATCACATCCACTCTTCACTGCAGCGTGACCCGTGGAGGTGAGTGACTTCACATGACTCTCAGAGCTGCCTGCACATTTACCGAGGCTTTGAAGTACTGGCATGTTTAGTTGATGCTGCTTTTGAAGATGAATATCAACAATAACTGTAGTGGCCATGCTACTACTGCAACTACGCAACTTACTATTACTGTTTCTACAAGAGAACAGGTGCAGTCATAGAGTACAAGGAAACATTCTCTCTCATGCACGGTTGAACTGTTATCATGCGTGCACGTTCACATTGGTATCTTCTATATGAGGATGTTTTTAAATAGTAGAGCAAAAACGCAAACTGTACTCAGTCTGTCCTACTAGCAGCCAGTGCAGGTAAAAGATCCAACTGAAATGATGTTTAATGTTTCTGCTGTTGCCTGGATGTGGAATTATGACTTGACAGTTGACATTGTTACCTCTTGTCCGTTGTTATGTATAATCAGTTTTGTTTATGCTTACTTTGTGTCATCTTGACTTCACACCACAGATGAAACTTATTAAATCTATGGCTGTAGGGATACTGAATATAGCCCTGTGAATTGATTTATCTGCTTCGTGTGGTAATGTCTCATTTAACCAGTTTGATTTAAATCAGAAATAGGGCTGAATATGACTGTTTACACATAAATCAAATAAAAATCATTTGTGAACTACCTATGTTCACTTTACGCAGTGAGACAGTATAGTGTAGCTAAACTATATAGCCTTGTTATGTGATTAATAATTTACCATAATCACATTTTAAGTCCAAATATGCAACCCAGTTGTTGTATTAGTTTGCGTTTTATGAGCAAGAGTGTAAGTGTTTTCCTTGTTGACATGAGTTCTCGGAGAGCGAGCAAACATGTTCAATGCTGGGTTTTGGCTGTAGATGGCTCCTGCAGGGCTTCACTGCTACACGTGTCGAGCTCCACATCGATAATTAGCACATTTAAACAGTTCGTTTCATCCCAGCACTCTCTTCATGCACAGTTTGCCTGACAATGGTCAGATGGTCCCTGGTGTGATTACTGCTGGAGAAAAATAAACGACTAATAATTGAATCTATAGAAAATAAGAATCCAAGGCACTTCTTCCGGTTCCAAAATATGAAAAAGTCTTTATTCAAACATGTCTCACTCTAGACACATTAAAAACGGACTTTTATGTTTGAACCCAACCAAAGAGCACCTTCTGGGATTATTAAACGGAGGTCTCTTCAGCAAGTAGTGCTCCAAGATGTTTTCCTTGACCAATAATTTAATATTACCACAACGCTCAGGAAGAGACCGATTTGATTCTCACTGACTGTCCAGTTGTCATTACAGGACACATTTCCATGCTCTTAGAATGTCAGTGTGTATCATTAATGTTTATTTTGTTTCACATAATTAAATTGTTATTAATAGTCTCAGACGACGGCCCTAAAAATAAATAATGGAAAACATGAGCCGCTTGAATAGCTACTCATTCACGTCATAAATACATGAACCTATCGTTTGATAGGTTCTTTAAAGACATATACCACTCCTGAGCACCATTATTACACACCGTTGTTTCATCTGTTGTTGTCGTGTCCATTGTCAGTATGTAAGGAAGCACCTCACCCTGTTGTGTTCCCCAGCAGCTCGTAGCGCGGCTGTGTCGGTCCTCCGCATGGATATGAAGAACATGAGAGAGAATATGGGCTGGCTGTACTATCAGTACCTGCTCATTACAGGCATCTATGTGCTGGAGCCGTGGGAGCAGTCCATCTTCAACACGCTCCTCTTCACTATGGTGGCCATGGTCATTTACACCTCCTATGTGTTTGTGCCTATCCACGTGCGGCTGGCGCTGGAGTTCTTCTCTGAGCTGGTCCGAGGGCAACCGGAGAGCACAGTGGCCCTCATGAACTCACGATGAAGGAAAGACGTTTTTATTGATCTGCTGTGTGATTATTGGCTTGAAAACTCTTGTTTATTTTTCCACTCAGGAACAAGCCCTTCAAGTCTTCCACATTTACCTGGATTCCTGCCCCATCGTGGTATTTGTATGCAAAGATTTGGATGCATTCCTGCGTGATCGCCGGTACTGAGGTTTTGCATGATATCACCCATCACATACGGACACTTCTTTGCGATTAACGTCCTCGTCATCACTGGTTGATAAAAAGGAAATCATAATTTTGACTCCATAGGAGTCCCTGATCAGACTAAGGAGTTATTATTTACCCCAGAGCAAATTAAAAGTTTTTTTTTTTTATTACTGCATGCTGAATTTTATATTCTGGAATTTTTGTAATCACCTATGCAATGTGACTGCTCTACATGAAGGTATATACATGTTTATTTTGAATACAGATTCCTGCACTTGATCGCAAATCAGTAGGCCGTCAATGGAGCCCATTTTAAACTCCTGTGTTGATTGCACCTTTGTTCTGGTGGTGGTGGGATCGTCTTCCATCATTTCTTTAGTCACTGCTGCTGATATAAAATTGCATGCACAAAAATGTTTGCATGGAATCTGTGCCCTGCAGATCTGGAACAAGTGTCATTCACAAATTTTTAGGCACTTATACTTAATATGGTTAATATTGTCAGCCACTAAAAGAATGTAGTTCTCTCAGCTCGGCTGATCACATTTGACCATGTTTAAATCAATTTCACAGATTTCCTAGTTTGGATTTCCTATTTTGGCCTTATGAAATTATGACTGAAGTTACCAAATTCATTTTTTTTCTTAATTTGTGTTTGTCTGGTTATCTTGATGCCACGTGCTTTAAATTATGCTTTTGTATTTTTTAACTGTCTGTGTGATGTGATGTCTATCTATATAAACGTCTCCTAGAATGATGACACACTGGCAAGTAGTGTGACACTTTGCATATGTGTATAATAGTTTATTTTTCAGAAATAAATGCATTTCACAAAATATCTGTCCCATTTTTCTGTACTTTCTATAACTTTTAGGATATAAAACTAATGTGGCCTCAAAGGATATTTTGAAAATGTTGTTGAAATCATAAAGCAGGGAAGCGGCCAAACTGGTTTTGTAAGTTCAAAGTTATTGGTGCCTGGAAGGCTGATCTAATGCTGCTCCAACAATCCGGTTTTCCCACCTGGCTTTCTAAAGACTTCAGCACACCTGACAGCCGGATCTGAATTCTTTCCAAGGCATTCTTTTTCACAAGACATGCTTTTCTTTTTGCAGTGAGGTCTTGTCTGTGTGAATCAGCAAATATCATATATCCACCGACACCCTTGTGTGAACCTGAGGTTTAATATTAGAAAGTTTCTGACAGTTATGTCAAATGGTAGTGGTAATTAACTTTTTAGGACAGCAAAGCAGAGAATATATGACAAATATGACTAGTTTACCTTCCTCTCTTAAACCCATTTTTTCTTCACTTCTACACCTGCCTCTGCGTTTCGTCCAGTTTGTTGCAATAGAATAGTCTTTTTTTTAACAGAGCTGGTGTCACATATCACACATCAGCTTTCACAACAAAAACATGATTAATACCAAAACAATGCTATGATTATAATGACAACCATGCATAATGGGCAATTATTGGCCATTTATTTCTGCCAATTGTTCCATATCTGATTATTGGTGAATAATTTCAATTGTGGTTATGGCTCTCCTTGTGCCATATAATCTTTCTTAAGGTGCTCATTTATACATAGTAACAAACGGTCAGAAATCAACAGGGCCTTTGTACAAAAATGAAGTCTTTTTTTTTTTTTATTAAAATTTGTATTAAATTAATTTACTTCTCGCTCCTTAACTGCTTAATTACTGACATTATATATAAACTCTGTGGTTCTCAAATCTGGTCCTGTGGATCCAATGCTCTGCACATTTTGTATGTCTCTCTTGTATGACACTGGCTGTGTCCAAAAGCTGAAAAATGCTGCCTTAGGAGAATGCATTCCAAGGTAGAAAGACATCAAGGCATGTTCGAATCTCCAGAGATGCCTTCATCTGATGTTTGAAGGCAGCATAGATGTATCCTTCACTGCCTTTGATATCCCACAATCCTCAATTCCGTGACAATTGAGCTAAGAAATAAAAACAGCGTCGTGTTGCGGATGATGGGCAGTTTGTGTGTAAATATTCTTAGTTATCACCAAAGCTCTCCCTGTTTTGTTGTAGTAGATCATTAAAAAGTTATGCTGCCTCAGAAGTCTGTCCAATAACAGTTCCAGGAGGTACCTTCATGCACAAAGGCTGCCTGCAAAGTCATTACATGATAAGGCAGTGAGGCATCAAAGCTTGCAGATGCAGCCACACTGTTCAGTTCATGGAGTCTCATAATGAGCTGATGATCTGAATCAGGTGCGTTAAATAAGGAAGACACACAGGACTGGAGTTAAGAACCACTGTATTAACTTTATAGCCAGTAAAGAACTGGCCCCCTGGTGTAGCCTGAGAACTGCACATCACTGTAATTATGGCAGTGATCAGCACTGGTGCTCCTTATATGTGGTTGGTGCAGTTGGATGTAGGGCACCACCTACCCATCTCCCCCAGAAAGTAGTTTTAACTGAGGGGGACCAGTGCCATTACAGTATATTGCTAACTGAAGACTCGAGGCTGCAACACAAGACCAGTGACTGCAACACTGCAAGATTTGTTTACTGAAGTACTAAACTGACTACATCTGTTCGATTATGCTGGATGGCATCTCACTACGCAGTTTTCCATCAATTTACATAGCTGCTGATGAATCAGGTGGGCGCAACCACATCCCACAGCAGGGAAACATTAACAGCCATTATTCGTTTATATTGTTATCCATGATAATAGTGTTTGTTCTGGGCTCCACTTAACCTTGTTAAATGACTAATGAAATAATAAAATGGAGACAGAACAGTCTGTGTTTTCTGAATACAAGTCTTTCTCATTAAAGTTGTGCATAGACATACAGAGCATTCAGACCCCAGATAGCAAAATTCCTGAGGCCCAGATCAGGCCCACACCTGACACTTTCATCTGGCCCACATACCGCGTGGAATGATGGCAATTGGGCGGTCTGCTCCTGTTTGCCAGATTTGGGCCACAAGCAAGCCAAAAGAAGGCCCAATGTCAGCCATGAATAAACCAAATAAAGCAGAACTGGCCCAAATCTGGGCCACATCAATTTGAATTCTGGCCCAGATCCAACACCTTACTCCGGCCCACATACTGTGAAGAATGATGGCACTTGGGCGGTCCGCTCCTGTTCGCCAAATTTGGGCCACAAGAAAAGCCACAGGTAGGCCGCATATCAGCCATGAAAATAAATCAATAAAATAAACCAGAACTGGCCCAAATCTGGGCCACATTGATTTTAATTCTGGCCCAGATCCAACACCTTGTTCTGGCCCACATACTATGTAGAATGATGGCATTTGTGTGGTCCACTCCTGTTTGCCAAACTTGGGCCACAAGCAAGCCATAGGAAGGCCGCATGTCAGCCATGACAATAAATAAATAAAATAAAGTAGAACCGGCCCAAATCTGGGCCACATTGATTTTAATTCTGGCCCAGATCCGGCCAAGATCCAACACCTTGCTCCAGCCCACATACTGCGTGGAATAATGGCATTTGGGCAGTCCAGTTCTGTTTGCCAGATTTGGGCCTCAAGTAAGCCTTAGCATTGCTACATGTAAGCCAACCAAATAAACCAAAACTGGGCCTAATGTGGGCCACAGTTGATTTTTATTCTAACCCTGGTCTTCCCCACATTCCTCATGTGGCCCACATGCTGCATGGAATGGTGGCATTTTGGCAGTGGTCCACAAGCAGGCCACCACACAGCCACATTTGAGCTAATAATTAACTAAATAAACCATAAATATACATTATCTGGGCCACACTAAGCCTTAAGTGAGTTATGCATCAACAATACTCAACATTGTAAAGATAAATTTAATAATGTCCTCCATAAATATTCAAATAAGTTACAGAAATGTGTCCTACTAGATAAAATCATCCCGACCCAAGTTTTGCACAAGCAGCAATTAAAATGTAACAGATAAATATTCAGACACATTCCAATACTTTAAAAACTGTTCTTCACAAGTTTGATCTTAAATGCTTCTCACTCAGACTCTACCTACAGAGTAAGTCTGTGAGTGTCATAGCTACGATGTGTTAAAGAGCGCACAACGAAGATGAAAGGTTATATAGCATAAGTCTTAATTCCAAACACAATGTAGCACAGCAACATTTAAGGCATGTAGACATAAGACCAGACAAACTCAAAGTGAACATACAGTAACTTAAGTCCTCAGACCAAACAAGGATAATTAACTAGGCACACCTGAACAGAATAATACAGTCAACACAACAAGGGAAACGGTGCAAAAGGAATACAAAGTCCAAATTAACAGAAACCATGACAGTAAGAGTACAATCATTATAGTGCACTTCTGTTTTAATGCTGCACAGTACACATATATAAAAAACTGCCATTAAAAGCATGTTTCAAAAAATAAATTGCTGCGTATGTAGCCTTCTTAAGACTCACATCCAGATCACCCTGCATCAGCTAACTGTGTTGCATCCTACTAAACGTAGCCAAATTTTATTAGGCCATAGACAAGTTGGCTTACACACTGATTAGCCAATGCTGACTGTGCCGTATATTTGCCAAAAGTGGCCCAAATTGTTATTCATTTTTTGGGCAATATTTGTCATTTTATATGCGGGCCACATTTGCGGCATCATATAAGGGCCACTTAAGGCTCACAGCCACATTAACCAGTGCTCACTGTGCCATATCTTTGCCAAAATTGGCCCAGATACGCTTTAGGATAACTGGGCCACATTTGTGGCTTCATATGTGGACCACATTTGGTTTACACCCTGATTAGCCTTTGTCGATAATGCCACATTTTTGCCAAAGGTGGCCCACATTTGGTTGGCACTATTTGGGCCATAATCACTGTTTACCACATGGGCCACTGTAGGGTCACATTCAGATTACACATTGCTGTCAACACCGCAACTTTACTTACAGAGGCCCACATGTGATTTGATACATTTGGGCCATTTTTGCTGTTTTACATATGGGCCACTTCAGGCTTACATCCATTTTGTCCGGGCCATAAGAAGGTCAGCAGTGCCATATCATTGCCTTAAGTGGCCCACATCCGCATGCTATCTGGGACTGCTTTATTTTTTACACTGTTATGTAATATCCATTTTTTTTTTACATTAATCTACACTTTAAAGATAAAAATAAGATTTGCGATAACTGCAAATGTATTAAAAAAATCACACTGATATAAGTATTCAGACCCTTTGCTATGACACTTAAAATTTAGCTCAGGTGCTTACCATTTCTCTGGATCATTTTTGAGATGTTTATTCCTTTGATTTGGAGTCCAGCTGAGTCAGTTCATAAGATCAGAGCAAAAACCAAGCCATGCAATGCTCAAATACAGGACTACAGATCTGGGAAAGACTACTAAAATATTCTGCTGCACTGAATGTTTCCAAGAGCACAATGGCCTCTATAATTCTTAAATGGAAGAAGTTTGGAACAACCAAGACTCTTCCTAGAGCTGGTCACTAGGCTGAACTGAGAAATCGGGGAAGAAGCCCTTCTTCCTTGATAAGAGAGGTGACCAAGAACCTGGTGGTCACTCTGGTTGAGTTGTTGCATGGAGATGGGAGAAACTTACAGAAAGACAACCATCCACTGATTTAGGCAGTGGCCGGACAGAAGCCTCTCCTCAGTGCATGACACATGAAAGCCTGCTCGAACTTTGCACAAAAAAAAAAAAACAATTTCTCTGGTCTGATGAACCTAAATTCCAAGCGTCATGTCTGAAGGACAGGGCCGTCCTTAGCTGACGCAGGGCCCGGTGCGAGGTAGGGAGTGATCGCGTTCCGGGGGGGGCTCAAGCGCGGGGCCTGGTGAGACCGCACCAGTTGCACCCCGCTAAGGATGGCCCTGCTGAAGGAAACCAGGCACAGCTAATCACCTGTGCAATACCATTCTAACGGTGAAGCATAGTGGTGGTGGGGGTGTGTTTCAGCGACGGAGACTGGGAGACTGGTCAAGATAGGAGAAAATATGAATGCAGCAAAATACAGATATTGTTAATAAATACCTGATCCAGAGCACTCAAGACATCAGGTTCACCTTCTAGCAGCATATACAGTACTAAGCTCACAGCCAAGATGATGTAAGAGTGGTGTAGGGACGACCCCTTGAGTGTCCCGGACTTAAACCCAATCAAACATCTCATTAGAGACCTAAAAAAAATGGCTGTCCACCAACGGTTCCCATCCAACCTGACAGAGCTTGAGAGGATCTGCAAAGAAGAATGGCAGGAAATCCCCAAATCCCAGTGTTCAAAGCTTGTCACACCATAGAGGAGTTTGAATATGGAATTATTTTGTTGTAAAAATGACACCATTCCAAGAAGCGAATGGAGCAGACCAACAGGAGGTGAATTACATCATTTGAGCACAGACCGAGTATGTGCCCACAAAACGTCGAACATCCACCAAAACACCGACAAAAAACTGCCAGCGACCTCCTCACTCCTCGGTGGCAGGTCAGTCTGGAGGAAGAGCCCTATCAAAGGACTGTGGCACAGACTGACCCAGGAACAGACCTAGCGAGGACCCCCCAGCATCTCGACCCCGCTAAAGGCTCGTCTGACATGGCCCTCGACATCCCTGACAGCATGACCCACCACACGTCCCTGAGGCAAAATGGGACAGGGAATTGGGAAAGGAAACATTGCCTCGGGCAGCAAAGCACTGGGACAAAGGGCAGAAGCAGTGAGGCTGGTGGAATTCAACCTTTTTGTGAAACCTTTTGAGGGGGATTTTTGAGAAAGAACTGCCAAATATTCAAAGTACCCCTTGGGGAAAAAAGGTTGTCTAATATTGATCACCCTCCAGATTCCAGACAAAATGATACATATTACGCAGGTCCAACTTTGTGAAAATCATTACCCCCTGCAGCATGAAGGATATTTTCCAGCAGTCAAAATTTAATGATCAAAACAAAAACACTCTGAAGTACAAAGTCCATGATAACAGAACAGAAAACCACAATAGTAATAATGACGAAAACCAACAAACTGAACTGAAATCAGGGACTGCGCAGAACCAGTGAGAATGAAGGAGTCTGGAGGCTGGACAGAAAAAGCAAGGATGAAGGAGCTAGGAGGCTGGGAGAACCTGGTGGCTGCCTCTGGCTCTAAAGCGGGAGTGGCCTCAAGCTCTGGATCTGTGGTGGGCATGAGCTCTGAATCTTGGTGCATGGCAGGCACAGGCTCTGGGTCTGTTGTAGACGTGGGGCTGAGTGGTTCTTCCTCCTTCACTGTCCAAGGGGAACCACAATTGATCAACACCCACATAAAAACCAAAATAGTCACAAAAATTCCCTTGAGGACCATCACTGGGCAGCCACATCTGTGTTTGGGAGTGTAATCCCACTCTAAAAAATGAATAGAGTGAAGACTCCGGATAAAGTACCAAGGGCGCTAGTTCTAATAAGTCTCTCATGTGGTCCTTGAGAGTGGGTCCCCCTGCTTTAGGAGGAGAATTCTGACTGCTGATAAATCCATAATTTTTGATTCTTTCTTCCGTCGGGCGTTTTTCAAGCAGTACAAAGCATAGGGTATTTTCCAGCAAAACTATAATGATCAAAAACAAAAACACTCTGAAGCATAAATTCCACAATATCAGAACAGAAAACCACTACGAGAACCAACAAACTGAACTGAAAACACAAGGTTTTATATACACAGGCAAACAAGCAACAGGTGAGCAAATTCAATGAGTTACCATGACAACAAATGAGTAACTATGAAAACAAAGGGCATAATCGGAAACAGGAAGAAAACACAGGAACCAATGTTTTTTTTTTAAATACCAGTTCTCACTTTTAAAAATGCATACAATGCATGGCCAAAGCTCACGATTTATGTGCTTACACTATACAGACTGTTCACATGTAAAACAAACACATGGACTGAACCCAGAACTGTGTAGTCTCCATAGCCTCCAACCATTCCACACGCAGCGTAGCCATGGTTTAAGTTCTGTTTTCGTGTAGACACAGTCAGGAGAAATACACTGAGTGTAGGACAATCGGTTTGTAGCTCTGCTTCAACCACTTGATACCCTCATGCAGGGTGACCAATTTTATGACATGTCAGAAATTCATCCGACCGTCCGACTGCCAGTTGGAAGAGGTTAATCACCTCTTGTTACCCCCTATACACTGCACAACAAACGACGCACAACAAAGGTAAAATTCGGCCTGTCGTACGACTCAGAAATTGGCTCAAAAATGGATGAAAATCACACAGTGTATGCCCGGCTTTAAAAGTTCTCAAAACATAAACAAAATACCGTGACAGTGGGAGCCGAGGAGAGTTCAAACCATATGCATATGCAGAGTTTTCTGCTCTAATCTGAGTTTCGGGTGTGCTGAAACTATGAGTGCGAGGTGAGAATTAATATTTTAACACCAAACTGTTAATCTTTACACACTATTTAAGAAAATAGGTGGTTATGAATAATTATTTCCAAAATAATTATTTTAGAATGGTAATGTATGGAAATGTTCAGTTGGCCTGGAACAAAATCCATCCACAAAGTGCAGGCTATTGCACTTTCATCTGAAATATTATTAGCAGCTGCAGTGAATGACTGTGAACAAATATAAACCCTACTGGGTTAAACACACCCAAACATATATGCTGTAACATCCTGTTCTTTCCCGTTGTAAATAAAATTACAATGAACTGAATTCAGACATGCCCTGAACTCTTGTCTATTCATCTGACCGACTACAGGGAATAAACACATAGCATTACCGCCCACTCTGTTCCTCTTTCAATGTTTACTCAAGGCAAACTTTTGATGGAATGTGTTTAATGAGTAAAACACTGAAAGGTATGGAGCGGACCAGAATAACAAAAAGGTGCTTTAAGGCCATTAGGTAGATTTATCTGTATACACCTGAACTTCATTATCCATTTAACAAATAAAATTGGCATTCAGTTGCTAAAAAAAATGAACAATGACTGAACAATTTAAACAAACATTCACACTGAAGCAGACTGGTGAACAGGTTTAACAGTCATAAATTACATGTTCTCAATGTAATAAATAACCCTGTAAAAGCCATCAAAGAAAGGTGTTTTTTGCCAAAGATAAATCTCTGCAATTCATTAGGTCCTGTAGGGAAGGGATTTGAATATGTAGGGAGTGGTGTTGCCCGCAGGGAACTAAAACCTGGTTAATAAAAATACATATATGTCATGAGAACATGCTTCAATGCTGCTGAGTCACAGTAGTTTGCCTGCCGGCTATCTGCATGTCAACATTATCAGAGGCGAATAGAGGGCAAATAAATCACTGTCACATAGATCACATTACAGACATGTGTCTGTTCCCTGAATTGCCAAAACAAAGGTCTATTTGTGTCTAATTGTCAATGAATTGTCTTTGTTACATTTTTTATTTTGAAGTAAAAAGATAAAATTAGACCCTTGGGTAAGTTGACCCCCAGAATTGGCACAGAAGGGGTAAAATTGTTTAATCTGTGTATTTATAAATGTTTCTGTTTATTATCAGATCTGATGACACTACTGTACAACCTCTCATGTACACAGGTACACCTTAATGAATGAGGCTTCTGCTTATATATTTCTATACTTCTTGCTAACTTTTCAGTGCAGACCATATAGGACCTATAATATAGGTAATCAGCTGGCTTCTTAGATTTGGTTTTCAATCTCTCTGATTGCAATTGTTTTTACATCTAACCTCATATTTGACCAATATACCACAACTTGTAAACTCTATACCATATATTTCTTAGGTAAGAGGATCGTCATGAGATAAAGTAATCAGCCTGGAATGCAGGGATCCTGGAATCCATACCTGATAAAGAGTATGATGGGGTAGTTGAACTATAGGGTAAATTATATTTAGGGTATCCTATATTTATTCTTAATAATGGTTAGTTTTGTAGAGGCGTTTAAATAGTGGGACATGGGTTCCTTCTGGTGCAGGACAATACCCGGCCTCATGTGGCCAGAGTGTGTAGGCAGTTTCTGGATGATGAAGGCGTTGATGCCATTGACTGACCTTCATGTTCCCCAGACCTGAATCCAAATTGAGAACCTCTGGGACGTTATGTATTAGAGCTTCCAAAGCTGCCAAGTAGCACCACAGACTGTCCAGGGGCCTCATTTATAAAAAGTGAGTATGCATAGATTTGATCCTAGAGCGTGCATAAGCTAAAAAGCCACGGCAACGTTCATATTTATAAAAATGGTCTTCGACATGGAAAAGTGCTTAGCGACACAACAGAACATGAGTTTTCAGACATCATCACATCACGCACCTGCAGTGCTTCTGTGAACGGAGAATAACAGAATAAAATTACATATATAAAAAAAGAATAAAATAAACAGGCTTATACAAAATATATTTCACTTAAATAACACACTAACAAAACAAAAGGAAAAAACCCTTTACAGTATAATTGTTTTCTCAACGCAATTTTTCAATCGTACTTAACCATGCAGCAAACGTTTTAAAAATAGCTTGGAAAAAATAACTTTAAAAATTGTTTAAATTACTTTTTTTCAATTGTGTTCATCCCTAATTATTATCATTTTTATTATTTGTAGCACTAGCAGTAGTATTCATTATCGATTGAAAGAATATACCCTAGGCTATTTGTTCAAAATTAAACATACATACATGGTTTTCCAAAACCCTGTTAGCATAATTACACAGCATTAAAGTTCAATGATTTATTATGCATACATGTGTGTGTGTGTGTGTGTGTGTGTGTGTGTGTGTGTGTGTTCAGGGTCAGGATATGATGATGGTGCTCAAGAAGGACACTCTCAGTCTAATGGACCCTGTGGACCACAGCCTCATACATTGTCAGCCCATAATCAACATCCATGTATGGGGGGTGGGCTGCAACAATGGCAGGG